>NW_026292733.1:0-45765 GCF_023091745.1 Budorcas taxicolor
GAAGTTCCCCGACCTGGCTGTCTCCACTCGAGAGGTATCACGAGGGTCCCACCCACATCCAGAGGAGCCCCGTTTCCGCCTCGTAGCTCGAGATGAGGGATCCTTTCCCTGCTTCGTCGGGAAAGAGTTCCCGGCGTTCCCGTCGCATCTCAAGAGGAGGCCCTCTCAACAGGAACGGCGAGAGGAACTGCAGGGTCGTGCCACCATTCCAAGAGTCCCCCAGATGTCTCAGTCCATTCCAGAGGAACCTCTTTTCCCTTCACCGGCTCGTCTTTCACGCCGAGGATCGACTCACACCAAGGTGGCACGTGGCACAGCCCTGTGGGAAAGCCTCGTGGGAAAGCCTCAAGGGACAGCCTCGAGGGAAAGCCACAGATCCCTTGATCCACGTGACAGGAAGCGTGACACTACTGCTGCAGCTCGGGAGGAAAGCGCACGTGCATGCCCCCACACGAGACGAGGCCTGACTCCCCTGGGGAGACTCAGAAGCACCCCAAGATCCATGGCAACACTGGAGAGGAATCCTCAGGTTCCGGCCCCGACTCCACACAAGGACTGAGGCCCCGGCATGGACGGGAGAGGAATCCCGAGAGGTCCCCTAGCAACTCGCATGGGGACTGGCCTTTCCTGAGGCCACCAGAGCGGGTCCCTGAGGTCCCCGTCGTAACTCGAGAAGACCTGCCGCAACTCGAGAAAATCCAGGACGTTCTCCCCTCCAGGCGAGATGAGGCCCATTTCCGCTGAGGCGTCTCGAGGCTGATCACACCTCCCCTCTGGAACTTCGAAAGGGTCCTTCACACCCTTGGTGCAAATCAAGAAGTTCCCCCGACATACCCGTCTCCACTCGAGGGGAATCACGAGGGTCCCGCCCACATCCAGAGGAGCCCCGTTTCCGCCTCGTAGCTCGAGATGAGGGATCCTTTCCCTGCTTCGTCGGGAAAGAGTTCCCGGCGTTCCCGTCGCATCTCAAGAGGAGGCCTCTCAACAGGAACGGGGAGAGGAACTCCAGGGTCGTGCCACCATTCCAAGAGTCCCCCAGATGTCTCAGTCCATTCCAGAGGAACCTCTTTTCCCTTCACCCGGCTTGTCTTTCACGCCGAGGATCGACTCACACCAAGGTGGCACGTGGCACAGCCCTGTGGGAAAGCCTCGTGGGAAAGCCTCGAGGGACAGCCTCGAGGGAAAGCCACAGATCCCTTGATCCACATGACAGGAACGTGACACTACTGCTGGCAGCTCGGCGAGGAAAGCGCACGTGCATGTCCCCACTCGAGACGAGGCCTGACTCCCCTGGGGAGACTCAGAAGCACCCCGAGATCCATGGCAACACTGGAGAGGAATCCTCAGGTTCCGGGCCCCGACTCCACACAAGGACTGAGGCCCCGGCATGGACGGGAGAGGAATCCCGAGAGGTCCCCTAGCAACTCGCATGGGGACTCTCCTTTCCTGAGGCCACCAGAGCGGGTCCCAGAGGTCCCCGTCGTAACTCGAGAAGACCTGCCGCAACTCGAGAAAATCCAGGAGGTTCTCCCCTCCAGGCGAGATGAGGCCCATTTCCGCTGAGGCGTCTCGAGGCTGATCACACCTCACCTCTGGAACTTCGAAAGGGTCCTTCACACCCTTGGTGCAAATCCAGAAGTTCCCCGACCTAGCCGTCTGCACTCGAGAGGAATCACGAGGGTCCCGCCCACATCCAGAGGAGCCCCGTTTCCGCCTCGTAGCTCTAGATGAGGGATCCTTTCCCTGCTTCGTCGGGAAAGAGTTCCCGGCGTTCCCGTCGCATCTCAAGAGGAGGCCCTCTCAACAGGAACGGCGAGAGGAACTCCAGGGTCGTGCCACCATTCCAAGAGTCCCCCAGATGTCTCAGTCCATTCCAGAGGAACCTCTTTTCCCTTCACCGGCTCGTCTTTCACGCCGAGGATCGACTCACACCAAGGTGGCACGTGGCACAGCCTGTGGGAAAGCCTCGTGGGGAAAGCCTCGAGGGACAGCCTCGAGGGAAAGCCACAGATCCCTTGATCCACGTGACAGGAAGCGTGACACTACTGCTGCAGCTCGGGAGGAAAGCGCACGTGCATGCCCCCACTCGAGACGAGGCCTGACTCCCCTGGGGAGACTCAGAAGCACCCCAAGATCCATGGCAACACTGGAGAGGAATCCTCAGGTTCCGGCCCCAACTCCACACAAGGACTGAGGCCCCGGCATGGACGGGAGAGGAATCCCGAGAGGTCCCCTAGCAACTCGCATGGTGACTGGCCTTTCCTGAGGCCACCAGAGCGGGTCCCTGAGGTCCCCGTCGTAACTCGAGAAGACCTGCCGCAACTCGAGAAAATCCAGGAGGTTCTCCCCTCCAGGCGAGATGAGGCCCATTTCCGCTGAGGCGTCTCGAGGCTGATCACACCTCACCTCTGGAACTTCGAAAGGGTCCTTCACACCCTTGGTGCAAATCAAGAAGTTCCCCGACCTAGCTGTCTCCACTCGAGAGGAATCACGAGGGTCCCGCCCACATCCAGAGGAGCCCCGTTTCCCGCCTCGTAGCTCGAGATGAGGGATCCTTTCCCTGCTTCGTCGGGAAAGAGTTCCCGGCGTTCCCGTCGCATCTCAAGAGGAGGCCCTCTCAACAGGAACGGCGAGAGGAACTCCAGGGTCGTGCCACCATTCCAAGAGTCCCCCAGATGTCTCAGTCCATTCCAGAGGAACCTCTTTTCCCTTCACCGGCTCGTCTTTCACGCCGAGGATCGACTCACACCAAGGTGGCACGTGGCACAGCCCTGTGGGAAAGCCTCGTGGGAAAGCCTCGAGGGACAGCCTCGAGGGAAAGCCACAGATCCCTTGATCCACGTGACAGGAAGCGTGACACTACTGCTGCAGCTCGGGAGGAAAGCGCACGTGCATGCCCCCACACGAGACGAGGCCTGACTCCCCTGGGGAGACTCAGAAGCACCCCAAGATCCATGGCAACACTGGAGAGGAATCCTCAGGTTCCGGCCCCGACTCCACACAAGGACTGAGGCCCCGGCATGGACGGGAGAGGAATCCCGAGAGGTCCCCTAGCAACTCGCATGGTGACTGGCCTTTCCTGAGGCCACCAGAGCGGGTCCCTGAGGTCCCCGTCGTAACTCGAGAAGACCTGCCGCAACTCGAGAAAATCCAGGAGGTTCTCCCCTCCAGGCGAGATGAGGCCCATTTCCGCTGAGGCGTCTCGAGGCTGATCACACCTCACCTCTGGAAACTTCGAAAGGGTCCTTCACACCCTTGGTGCAAATCAAGAAGTTCCCCCGACCTAGCTGTCTCCACTCGAGAGGAATCACGAGGGTCCCGCCCACATCCAGAGGAGCCCCGTTTCCGCCTCGTAGCTCGAGATGAGGGATCCTTTCCCTGCTTCTTCGGGAAAGATTTCCCGGCGTTCCCGTCGCATCTCAAGAGGAGGCCCTCTCAACAGGAACGGCGAGAGGAACTCCAGGGTCGTGCCACCATTCCAAGAGTCCCCCAGATGTCTCAGTCCATTCCAGAGGAACCCTCTTTTCTTCCCTTCACCGGCTCGTCTTTCACGCCGAGGATCGACTCACACCAAGGTGGCACGTGGCACAGCCCTGTGGGAAAGCCTCGTGGGAAAGCCTCGAGGGACAGCCTCGAGGGAAAGCCACAGATCCCTTGATCCACGTGACAGGAAGCGTGACACTACTGCTGCAGCTCGGGAGGAAAGGGCACGTGCATGCCCCCCACTCGAGACGAGGCCTGACTCCCCTGGGGAGACTCAGAAGCACCCCAAGATCCATGGCAACACTGGAGAGGAATCCTCAGGTTCCGGCCCCGACTCCACACAAGGACTGAGGCCCCGGCATGGACGGGAGAGGAATCCCGAGAGGTCCCCTAGCAACTCGCATGGGGACTGGCCTTTCCTGAGGCCACCAGAGCGGGTCCCTGAGGTCCCCGTCGTAACTCGAGAAGACCTGCCGCAACTCGAGAAAATCCAGGACGTTCTCCCCTCCAGGCGAGATGAGGCCCATTTCCGCTGAGGCGTCTCGAGGCTGATCACACCTCCCCTCTGGAACTTCGAAAGGGTCCTTCACACCCTTGGTGCAAATCAAGAAGTTCCCCGACATACCCGTCTCCACTCGAGAGGAATCACGAGGGTCCCGCCCACATCCAGAGAAGCCCCGTTTCCGCCTCATAGCTCGAGATGAGGGATCCTTTCCCTGCTTCGTCGGGAAAGAGTTCCCGGCGTTCCCGTCGCATCTCAAGAGGAGGCCCTGTCAACAGGAACGGGGAGAGGAACTCCAGGGTCGTGCCACCATTCCAAGAGTCCCCCAGATGTCTCAGTCCATTCCAGAGGAACCTCTTTTCCCTTCACCGGCTTGTCTTTCACGCCGAGGATCGACTCACACCAAGGTGGCACGTGGCACAGCCCTGTGGGAAAGCCTCGTGGGAAAGCCTCGAGGGACAGCCTCGAGGGAAAGCCACAGATCCCTTGATCCACGTGACAGGAAGCGTGACACTACTGCTGCAGCTCGGGAGGAAAGCGCACGTGCATGCCCCCACTCGAGACGAGGCCTGACTCCCCTGGGGAGACTCAGAAGCACCCCGAGATCCATGGTAACACTGGAGAGGAATCCTCAGGTTCCGGCCCCGACTCCACACAAGGACTGAGGCCCCGGCATGGACGGGAGAGGAATCCCGAGAGGTCCCCTAGCAACTCGCATGGGGACTCTCCTTTCCTGAGGCCACCAGAGCGGGTCCCTGAGGTCCCCGTCGTAACTCGAGAAGACCTGCCGCAACTCGAGAAAATCCAGGAGGTTCTCCCCTCCAGGCGAGATGAGGCCCATTTCCGCTGAGGCGTCTCGAGGCTGATCACACCTCACCTCTGGAACTTCGAAAGGGTCCTTCACACCCTTGGTGCAAATCCAGAAGTTCCCCGACCTAGCCGTCTCGACTCGAGAGGAATCACGAGGGTCCCACCCACATCCAGAGGAGCCCCGTATCCGCCTCGTAGCTCGAGATGAGGGATCCTTTCCCTGCTTCGTCGGGAAAGAGTTCCCGGCGTTCCCGTCGCATCTCAAGAGGAGGCCCTCTCAACAGGAACGGCGAGAGGAACTCCAGGGTCGTGCCACCATTCCAAGAGTCCCCCAGATGTCTCAGTCCATTCCAGAGGAACCTCTTTTCCCTTCACCGGCTCGTCTTTCACGCAGAGGATCGACTCACACCAAGGTGGCACGTGGCACAGCCCTGTGGGAAAGCCTCGTGGGAAAGCCTCGAGGGACAGCCTCGAGGGAAAGCCACAGATCCCTTGATCCACATGACAGGAACGTGACACTACTGCTGCAGCTCGGGAGGAAAGCGCACGTGCATGCCCCCACTCGAGACGAGGCCTGACTCCCCTGGGGAGACTCAGAAGCACCCCGAGATCCATGGCAACACTGGAGAGGAATCCTCAGGTTCCGGCCCCGACTCCACACAAGGACTGAGGCCCCGGCATGGACGGGAGAGGAATCCCGAGAGGTCCTCTAGCAACTCGCATGGGGACTCTCCTTTCCTGAGGCCACCAGAGCGGGTCCCTGAGGTCCCCTTCGTAACTCGAGAAGACCTGCCGCAACTCGAGAAAATCCAGGAGGTTCTCCCCTCCAGGCGAGATGAGTCCCATTTCCGCTGAGGCGTCTCGAGGCTGATCACACCTCACCTCTGGAACTTCGAAAGGGTCCTTCACACCCTTGGTGCAAATCCAGAAGTTCCCCGACCTAGCCGTCTCCACTCGAGAGGAATCACGAGGGTCCCGCCCACATCCAGAGGAGCCCCGTTTCCGCCTCGTAGCTCTAGATGAGGGATCCTTTCCCTGCTTCGTCGGGAAAGAGTTCCCGGCGTTCCCGTCGCATCTCAAGAGGAGGCCCTCTCAACAGGAACGGCGAGAGGAACTCCAGGGTCGTGCCACCATTCCAAGAGTCCCCCAGATGTCTCAGTCCATTCCAGAGGAACCTCTTTTCCCTTCACCGGCTCGTCTTTCACGCCGAGGATCGACTCACACCAAGGTGGCACGTGGCACAGCCCTGTGGGAAAGCCTCGTGGGAAAGCCTCGAGGGACAGCCTCGAGGGAAAGCCACAGATCCCTTGATCCACGTGACAGGAAGCGTGACACTACTGCTGCAGCTCGGGAGGAAAGCGCACGTGCATGCCCCCACTCGAGACGAGGCCTGACTCCCCTGGGGAGACTCAGAAGCACCCCAAGATCCATGGCAACACTGGAGAGGAATCCTCAGGTTCCGGCCCCGACTCCACACAAGGACTGAGGCCCCGGCATGGACGGGAGAGGAATCCCGAGAGGTCCCCTAGCAACTCGCATGGGGACTGGCCTTTCCTGAGGCCAGCAGAGCGGGTCCCTGTGGTCCCCGTCGTAACTCGAGAAGACCTGCCGCAACTCGAGAAAATCCAGGAGGTTCTCCCCTCCAGGCGAGATGAGGCCCATTTCCGCTGAGGCGACTCGAGGCTGATCACACCTCACCTCTGGAACTGCGAAAGGGTCCTTCACACCCTTGGTGCAAATCAAGAAGTTCCCCGACCTAGCCGTCTCCACTCGAGAGGAATCACGAGGGTCCCGCCCACATCCAGAGGAGCCCCGTTTCCGCCTCGTAGCTCGAGATGAGGGATCCTTTCCCTGCTTCGTCGGGAAAGAGTTCCCGGCGTTCCCGTCGCATCTCAAGAGGAGGCCCTCTCAACAGGAACGGCGAGAGGAACTCCAGGGTCGTGCCACCATTCCAAGAGTCCCCCAGATGTCTCAGTCCATTCCAGAGGAACCTCTTTTCGCTTCACCGGCTCGTCTTTCACGCCGAGGATCGACTCACACCAAGGTGGCACGTGGCACAGCCCTGTGGGAAAGCCTCGTGGGAAAGCCTCGAGGGACAGCCTCGAGGGAAAGCCACAGATCCCTTGATCCACGTGACAGGAAGCGTGACACTACTGCTGCAGCTCGGGAGGAAAGCGCACGTGCATGCCCCCACTCGAGACGAGGCCTGACTCCCCTGGGGAGACTCAGAAGCACCCCAAGATCCATGGCAACACTGGAGAGGAATCCTCAGGTTCCGGCCCCGACTCCACACAAGGACTGAGGCCCCGGCATGGACGGGAGAGGAATCCCGAGAGGTCCCCTAGCAACTCGCATGGGGACTGGCCTTTCCTGAGGCCACCAGAGCGGGTCCCTGAGGTCCCCGTCGTAACTCGAGAAGACCTGCCGCAACTCGAGAAAATCCAGGAGGTTCTCCCCTCCAGGCGAGATGAGGCCCATTTCCGCTGAGGCGTCTCGAGGCTGATCACACCTCACCTCTGGAACTTCGAAAGGGTCCTTCACACCCTTGGTGCAAATCCAGAAGTTCCCCGACCTAGCCGTCTCCACTCGAGAGGAATCACGAGGGTCCCGCCCACATCCAGAGGAGCCCCGTTTCCGCCTCGTAGCTCTAGATGAGGGATCCTTTCCCTGCTTCGTCGGGAAAGAGTTCCCGGCGTTCCCGTCGCATCTCAAGAGGAGGCCCTCTCAACAGGAACGGCGAGAGGAACTCCAGGGTCGTGCCACCATTCCAAGAGTCCCCCAGATGTCTCAGTCCATTCCAGAGGAACCTCTTTTCCCTTCACCGGCTCGTCTTTCACGCCGAGGATCGACTCACACCAAGGTGGCACGTGGCACAGCCCTGTGGGAAAGCCTCGTGGGAAAGCCTCGAGGGACAGCCTCGAGGGAAAGCCACAGATCCCTTGATCCACGTGACAGGAAGCGTGACACTACTGCTGCAGCTCGGGAGGAAAGCGCACGTGCATGCCCCCACTCGAGACGAGGCCTGACTCCCCTGGGGAGACTCAGAAGCACCCCAAGATCCATGGCAACACTGGAGAGGAATCCTCAGGTTCCGGCCCCGACTCCACACAAGGACTGAGGCCCCGGCATGGACGGGAGAGGAATCCCGAGAGGTCCCCTAGCAACTCGCATGGGGACTGACCTTTCCTGAGGCCAGCAGAGCGGGTCCCTGTGGTCCCCGTCGTAACTCGAGAAGACCTGCCGCAACTCGAGAAAATCCAGGAGGTTCTCCCCTCCAGGCGAGATGAGGCCCATTTCCGCTGAGGCGACTCGAGGCTGATCACACCTCCCCTCTGGAACTTCGAAAGGGTCCTTCACACCCTTGGTGCAAATCAAGAAGTTCCCCGACATACCCGTCTCCACTCGAGAGGAATCACGGGGGTCCCGCCCACATCCAGAGGAGCCCCGTTTCCGCCTCGTAGCTCTAGATGAGGGATCCTTTCCCTGCTTCGTCGGGAAAGAGTTCCCGGCGTTCCCGTCGCATCTCAAGAGGAGGCCCTCTCAACAGGAACGGCGAGAGGAACTCCAGGGTCGTGCCACCATTCCAAGAGTCCCCCAGATGTCTCAGTCCATTCCAGAGGAACCTCTTTTCCCTTCACCGGCTCGTCTTTCACGCCGAGGATCGACTCACACCAAGGTGGCACGTGGCACAGCCCTGTGGGAAAGCCTCGTGGGAAAGCCTCGAGGGACAGCCTCGAGGGAAAGCCACAGATCCCTTGATCCACGTGACAGGAAGCGTGACACTACTGCTGCAGCTCGGGAGGAAAGCGCACGTGCATGCCCCCACTCGAGACGAGGCCTGAATCCCCTGGGGAGACTCAGAAGCACCCCGAGATCCATGGCAACACTGGAGAGGAATCCTCAGGTTCCGGCCCCGACTCCACACAAGGACTGAGGCCCCGGCATGGACGGGAGAGGAATCCCGAGAGGTCCCCTAGCAACTCGCATGGGGAGTCTCCTTTCCTGAGGCCACCAGAGCGGGTCCCTGAGGTCCCCGTCGTAACTCGAGAAGACCTGCCGCAACTCGAGAAAATCCAGGAGGTTCTCCCCTCCAGGCGAGATGAGGCCCATTTCCGCTGAGGCGTCTCGAAGCTGATCACACCTCCCCTCTGGAACTTCGAAAGGGTCCTTCACACCCTTGGTGCAAATCAAGAAGTTCCGCGACCTAGCCGTCTCCACTCGAGAGGAATCACGAGGGTCCCGCCCACATCCAGAGGAGCCCCGTTTCCGCCTCGTAGCTCGAGATGAGGGATCCTTTCCCTGCTTCGTCGGGAAAGAGTTCCCGGCGTTCCCGTCTCATCTCAAGAGGAGGCCCTCTCAACAGGAACGGCGAGAGGAACTCCAGGGTCGTGCCACCATTCCAAGAGTCCCCCAGATGTCTCAGTCCATTCCAGAGGAACCTCTTTTCGCTTCACCGGCTCGTCTTTCACGCCGAGGATCGACTCACACCAAGGTGGCACGTGGCACAGCCCTGTGGGAAAGCCTCGTGGGAAAGCCTCGAGGGACAGCCTCGAGGGAAAGCCACAGATCCCTTGATCCACGTGACAGGAAGCGTGACACTAGTGCTGCAGCTCGGGAGGAAAGCGCACGTGCATGCCCCCACTCGAGACGAGGCCTGACTCCCCTGGGGAGACTCAGAAGCACCCCAAGATCCATGGCAACACTGGAGAGGAATCCTCAGGTTCCGGCCCCGACTCCACACAAGGACTGAGGCCCCGGCATGGACGGGAGAGGAATCCCGAGAGGTCCCCTAGCAACTCGCATGGGGACTGGCCTTTCCTGAGGCCACCAGAGCGGGTCCCTGAGGTCCCCATCGTAACTCGAGAAGACCTGCCGCAACTGGAGAAAATCCAGGAGGTTCTCCCCTCCAGGCGAGATGAGGCCCATTTCCGCTGAGGCGTCTCGAGGCTGATCACACCTCACCTCTGGAACTTCGAAAGGGTCCTTCCCACCCTTTGTGCAAATCCAGAAGTTCCCCGACATAGCCGTCTCCACTCGAGAGGAATCACGAGGGTCCCGCCCACATCCAGAGGAGCCCCGTTTCCGCCTCGTAGCTCGAGATGAGGGATCCTTTCCCTGCTTCGTCGGGAAAGAGTTCCCGGCGTTCCCGTCGCATCTCAAGAGGAGGCCCTCTCAACAGGAACGGCGAGAGGAACTCCAGGGTCGTGCCACCATTCCAAGAGTCCCCCAGATGTCTCAGTCCATTCCAGAGGAACCTCTTTTCCCTTCACCGGCTCGTCTTTCACGCCGAGGATCGACTCACACCAAGGTGGCACGTGGCACAGCCCTGTGGGAAAGCCTCGTGGGAAAGCCTCGAGGGACAGCCTCGAGGGAAAGCCACAGATCCCTTGATCCACGTGACAGGAAGCGTGACACTACTGCTGCAGCTCGGGAGGAAAGCGCACGTGCATGCCCCCACACGAGACGAGGCCTGACTCCCCTGGGGAGACTCAGAAGCACCCCAAGATCCATGGCAACACTGGAGAGGAATCCTCAGGTTCCGGCCCCGACTCCACACAAGGACTGAGGCCCCGGCATGGACGGGAGAGGAATCCCGAGAGGTCCCCTAGCAACTCGCATGGGGACTGGCCTTTCCTGAGGCCAGCAGAGCGGGTCCCTGTGGTCCCCGTCGTAACTCGAGAAGACCTGCCGCAACTCGAGAAAATCCAGGAGGTTCTCCCCTCCAGGCGAGATGAGGCCCATTTCCGCTGAGGCGTCTCGAGGCTGATCACACCTCACCTCTGGAACTTCGAATGGGTCCTTCACACCCTTGGTGCAAATCAAGAAGTTCCCCGACATACCCGTCTCCACTCGAGAGGAATCACGAGGGTCCCGCCCACATACAGAGGAGCCCCGTTTCCGCCTCGTAGCTCAAGATGAGGGATCCTTTCCCTGCTTCGTCGGGAAAGAGTTCCCGGCGTTCCCGTCGCATCTCAAGAGGAGGCCCTCTCAACAGGAACGGCGAGAGGAACTCCAGGGTCGTGCCACCATTCCAAGAGTCCCCCAGATGTCTCAGTCCATTCCAGAGGAACCTCTTTTCCCTTCACCGGCTCGTCTTTCACGCCGAGGATCGACTCACACCAAGGTGGCACGTGGCACAGCCCTGTGGGAAAGCCTCGTGGGAAAGCCTCGAGGGACAGCCTCGAGGGAAAGCCACAGATCCCTTGATCCACGTGACAGGAAGCGTGACACTACTGCTGCAGCTGGGGAGGAAAGCGCACGTGCATGCCCCCACTCGAGACGAGGCCTGACTCCCCTGGGGAGACTCAGAAGCACCCCGAGATCCATGGCAACACTGGAGAGGAATCCTCAGGTTCCGGCCCCGACTCCACACAAGGACTGAGGCCCCGGCATGGACGGGAGAGGAATCCCGAGAGGTCCCCTAGCAACTCGCATGGGGACTGGCCTTTCCTGAGGCCAGCAGAGCGGGTCCCTGTGGTCCCCGTCGTAACTCGAGAAGACCTGCCGCAACTCGAGAAAATCCAGGAGGTTCTCCCTTCCAGGAGAGATGAGGCCCATTTCCGCTGAGGCGACTCGAGGCTGATCACACCTCACCTCTGGAACTTCGAAAGGGTCCTTCACACCCTTGGTGCAAATCAAGAAGTTCCCCGACATACCCGTCTCCACTCGAGAGGAATCACGGGGGTCCCGCCCACATCCAGAGGAGCCCCGTTTCCGCCTCGTAGCTCTAGATGAGGGATCCTTTCCCTGCTTCGTCGGGAAAGAGTTCCCGGCGTTCCCGTCGCATCTCAAGAGGAGGCCCTCTCAACAGGAACGGCGAGAGGAACTCCAGGGTCGTGCCACCATTCCAAGAGTCCCCCAGATGTCTCAGTCCATTCCAGAGGAACCTCTTTTCCCTTCACCGGCTCGTCTTTCACGCCGAGGATCGACTCACACCAAGGTGGCACGTGGCACAGCCCTGTGGGAAAGCCTCGTGGGAAAGCCTCGAGGGAAAGCCACAGATCCCTTGATCCACGTGACAGGAAGCGTGACACTACTGCTGCAGCTCGGGAGTAAAGCGCACGTGCATGCCCCCACTCGAGACGAGGCCTGACTCCCCTGGGGAGACTCAGAAGCACCCCGAGATCCATGGCAACACTGGAGAGGAATCCTCAGGTTCCGGCCCCGACTCCACACAAGGACTGAGGCCCCGGCATGGACGGGAGAGGAATCCCGAGAGGTCCCCTAGCAACTCGCATGGGGAGTCTCCTTTCCTGAGGCCACCAGAGCGGGTCCCTGAGGTCCCCGTCGTAACTCGAGAAGACCTGCCGCAACTCGAGAAAATCCAGGAGGTTCTCCCCTCCAGGCGAGATGAGGCCCATTTCCGCTGAGGCGTCTCGAAGCTGATCACACCTCCCCTCTGGAACTTCGAAAGGGTCCTTCACACCCTTGGTGCAAATCAAGAAGTTCCCCGACCTAGCCGTCTCCACTCGAGAGGAATCACGAGGGTCCCGCCCACATCCAGAGGAGCCCCGTTTCCGCCTCGTAGCTCGAGATGAGGGATCCTTTCCCTGCTTCGTCGGGAAAGAGTTCCCGGCGTTCCCGTCTCATCTCAAGAGGAGGCCCTCTCAACAGGAACGGCGAGAGGAACTCCAGGGTCGTGCCACCATTCCAAGAGTCCCCCAGATGTCTCAGTCCATTACAGAGGAACCTCTTTTCCCTTCACCGGCTCGTCTTTCACGCCGAGGATCGACTCACACCAAGGTGGCACGTGGCACAGCCCTGTGGGAAAGCCTCGTGGGAAAGCCTCGAGGGACAGCCTCGAGGGAAAGCCACAGATCCCTTCATCCACGTGACAGGAAGCGTGACACTAGTGCTGCAGCTCGGGAGGAAAGCGCACGTGCATGCCCCCACTCGAGACGAGGCCTGACTCCCCTGGGGAGACTCAGAAGCACCCCAAGATCCATGGCAACACTGGAGAGGAATCCTCAGGTTCCGGCCCCGACTCCACACAAGGACTGAGGCCCCGGCATGGACGGGAGAGGAATCCCGAGAGGTCCCCTAGCAACTCGCATGGGGACTGGCCTTTCCTGAGGCCACCAGAGCGGGTCCCTGAGGTCCCCATCGTAACTCGAGAAGAGCTGCCGCAACTGGAGAAAATCCAGGAGGTTCTCCCCTCCAGGCGAGATGAGGCCCATTTCCGCTGAGGCGTCTCGAGGCTGATCACACCTCACCTCTGGAACTTCGAAAGGCTCCTTCACACCCTTGCTGCAAATCAAGAAGTTCCCCGACATACCCGTCTCCACTCGAGAGGAATCACGAGGGTCCCGCCCACATCCAGAGGAGCCCCGTTTCCCCCTGTAGCTCGAGATGAGGGAGCCTTTCCCTGCTTCGTCGGGAAAGAATTCCCGGCGTTCCCGTCGTATCTCAAGAGGAGGCCCTCTCAACAGGAACGGCGAGAGGAACTCCAGGGTCGTGCCACCATTCCAAGAGTCCCCCAGATGTCTCAGTCCATTCCAGAGGAACCTCTTTTCCCTTCACCGGCTCGTCTTTCACGCCGAGGATCGACTCACACCAAGGTGGCACGTGGCACAGCCCTGTGGGAAAGCCTCGTGGGAAAGCCTCGAGGGACAGCCTCGAGGGAAAGCCACAGATCCCTTGATCCACGTGACAGGAAGCGTGACACTACTGCTGCAGCTCGGGAGGAAAGCGCACGTGCAAGCCCCCACTCGAGACGAGGCCTGACTCCCCTGGGGCGACTCAGAAGCACCCCAAGATCCATGGCAACACTGGAGAGGAATCCTCAGGTTCCGGCCCCGACTCCACACAAGGACTGAGGCCCCGGCATGGACGGGAGAGGAATCCCGAGAGGTCCCCTAGGAACTCGCATGGGGACAGGCCTTTCCTGAGGCCACCAGAGCGGGTCCCTGTGGTCCCCGTTGTAACTCGAGAAGACCTGCCGCAACTGGAGAAAATCCAGGAGGTTCTCCCCTCCAGGCGAGATGAGGCCCATTTCGCTGAGGCGTCTCGAGGCTGATCACACCTCACCTCTGGAACTTCGAAAGGGTCCTTCACACCCTTGGTGCAAATCCAAAAGTTCCCCGACCTAGCCGTCTCCACTCGAGAGGAATCACGAGGGTCCCGCCCACATCCAGAGGAGCCCCGTTTCCGCCTCGTAGCTCGAGATGAGGGATCCTTTCCCTGCTTCGTCGGGAAAGAGTTCCCGGCGTTCCCGTCGCATCTCAAGAGGAGGCCCTCTCAACAGGAACGGCGAGAGGAACTCCAGGGTCGTGCCACCATTCCAAGAGTCCCCCAGATGTCTCAGTCCATTCCAGAGGAACCTCTTTTCCCTTCACCGGCTCGTCTTTCACGCCGAGGATCGACTCACACCAAGGTGGCACGTGGCACAGCCCTGTGGGAAAGCCTCGTGGGAAAGCCTCGAGGGACAGCCTCGAGGGAAAGCCACAGATCCCTTGATCCACGTGACAGGAAGCGTGACACTACTGCTGCAGCTCGGGAGGAAAACGCACGTGCATGCCCCCACTCGAGACGAGGCCTGACTCCCCTGGGGAGACTCAGAAGCACCCCAAGATCCATGGCAACACTGGAGAGGAATCCTCAGGTTCCGGCCCCGACTCCACACAAGGACTGAGGCCCCGGCATGGACGGGAGAGGAATCCCGAGAGGTCCCCTAGCAACTCGCATGGGGACTGGCCTTTCCTGAGGCCACCAGAGCGGGTCCCTGAGGTCCCCGTCGTAACTCGAGAAGACCTGCCGCAACTCGAGAAAATCCAGGAGGTTCTCCCCTCCAGGCGAGATGAGGCCCATTTCCGCTGAGGCGTCTCGAGGCTGATCACACCTCACCTCTGGAACTTCGAATGGGTCCTTCACACCCTTGGTGCAAATCAAGAAGTTCCCCGACATACCCGTCTCCACTCGAGAGGAATCACGAGGGTCCCGCCCACATCCAGAGGAGCCCCGTTTCCGCCTCGTAGCTCAAGATGAGGGATCCTTTACCTGCTTCGTCGGGAAAGAGTTCCCGGCGTTCCCGTCGCATCTCAAGAGGAGGCCCTCTCAACAGGAACGGCGAGAGGAACTCCAGGGTCGTGCCACCATTCCAAGAGTCCCCCAGATGTCTCAGTCCATTCCAGAGGAACCTCTTTTCCCTTCACCGGCTCGTCTTTCACGCCGAGGATCGACTCCCACCAAGGTGGCACGTGGCACAGCCCTGTGGGAAAGCCTCGTGGGAAAGCCTCGAGGGACAGCCTCGAGGGAAAGCCACAGATCCCTTGATCCACGTGACAGGAAGCGTGACACTACTGCTGCAGCTCGGGAGGAAAGCGCACGTGCATGCCCCCACTCGAGACGAGGCCTGACTCCCCTGGGGAGACTCAGAAGCACCCCAATATCCATGGCAACACTGGAGAGGAATCCTCAGGTTCCGGCCCCGACTCCACACAAGGACTGAGGCCCCGGCATGGACGGGAGAGGAATCCCGAAAGGTCCCCTAGCAACTCGCATGGGGACTGGCCTTTCCTGAGGCCACCAGAGCGGGTCCCTGTGTTCCCCGTTGTAACTCGAGAAGACCTGCCGCAACTGGAGAAAATCCAGGAGGTTCTCCCCTCCAGGCGAGATGAGGCCCATTTCCGCTGAGGCGTCTCGAGGCTGATCACACCTCACCTCTGGAACTTCGAAAGGGTCCTTCACACCCTTGGTGCAAATCCAGAAGTTCCCCGACCTAGCCGTCTCCACTCGAGAGGAATCACGAGGGTCCCGCCCACATCCAGAGGAGCCCCGTTTCCGCCTCGTAGCTCGAGATGAGGGATCCTTTCCCTGCTTCGTCGGGAAAGAGTTCCCGGTGTTCCCGTCGCATCTCAAGAGGAGGCCCTCTCAACAGGAACGGCGAGAGGAACTCCAGGGTCGTGCCACCATTCCAAGAGTCCCCCAGATGTCTCAGTCCATTCCAGAGGAACCTCTTTTCCCTTCACCGGCTCGTCTTTCACGCCGAGGATCGACTCACACCAAGGTGGCACGTGGCACAGCCCTGTGGGAAAGCCTCGTGGGAAAGCCTCGAGGGACAGCCTCGAGGGAAAGCCACAGATCCCTTGATCCACGTGACAGGAAGCGTGACACTACTGCTGCAGCTGGGGAGGAAAGCGCACGTGCATGCCCCCACTCGAGACGAGGCCTGACTCCCCTGGGGAGACTCAGAAGCACCCCGAGATCCATGGCAACACTGGAGAGGAATCCTCAGGTTCCGGCCCCGACTCCACACAAGGACTGAGGCCCCGGCATGGACGGGAGAGGAATCCCGAGAGGTCCCCTAGCAACTCGCATGGGGACTGGCCTTTCCTGAGGCCAGCAGAGCGGGTCCCTGTGGTCCCCGTCGTAACTCGAGAAGACCTGCCGCAACTCGAGAAAATCCAGGAGGTTCTCCCCTCCAGGCGAGATGAGGCCCATTTCCGCTGAGGCGTCTCGAGGCTGATCACACCTCACCTCTGGAACTTCGAATGGGTCCTTCACACCCTTGGTGCAAATCAAGAAGTTCCCCGACATACCCGTCTCCACTCGAGAGGAATCACGAGGGTCCCGCCCACATACAGAGGAGCCCCGTTTCCGCCTCGTAGCTCAAGATGAGGGATCCTTTCCCTGCTTCGTCGGGAAAGAGTTCCCGGCGTTCCCGTCGCATCTCAAGAGGAGGCCCTCTCAACAGGAACGGCGAGAGGAACTCCAGGGTCGTGCCACCATTCCAAGAGTCCCCCAGATGTCTCAGTCCATTCCAGAGGAACCTCTTTTCCCTTCACCGGCTCGTCTTTCACGCCGAGGATCGACTCACACCAAGGTGGCACGTGGCACAGCCCTGTGGGAAAGCCTCGTGGGAAAGCCTCGAGGGACAGCCTCGAGGGAAAGCCACAGATCCCTTGATCCACGTGACAGGAAGCGTGACACTACTGCTGCAGCTCGGGAGGAAAGCGCACGTGCATGCCCCCACTCGAGACGAGGCCTGACTCCCCTGGGGAGACTCAGAAGCACCCCGAGATCCATGGCAACACTGGAGAGGAATCCTCAGGTTCCGGCCCCGACTCCACACAAGGACTGAGGCCCCGGCATGGACGGGAGAGGAATCCCGAGAGGTCCCCTAGCAACTCGCATGGGGACTGGCCTTTCCTGAGGCCAGCAGAGCGGGTCCCTGTGGTCCCCGTCGTAACTCGAGAAGACCTGCCGCAACTCGAGAAAATCCAGGAGGTTCTCCCTTCCAGGCGAGATGAGGCCCATTTCCGCTGAGGCGATTCGAGGCTGATCACACCTCCCCTCTGGAACTTCGAAAGGGTCCTTCACACCCTTGGTGCAAATCAAGAAGTTCCCCGACATACCCGTCTCCACTCGAGAGGAATCACGGGGGTCCCGCCCACATCCAGAGGAGCCCCGTTTCCGCCTCGTAGCTCTAGATGAGGGATCCTTTCCCTGCTTCGTCGGGAAAGAGTTCCCGGCGTTCCCGTCGCATCTCAAGAGGAGGCCCTCTCAACAGGAACGGCGAGAGGAACTCCAGGGTCGTGCCACCATTCCAAGAGTCCCCCAGATGTCTCAGTCCATTCCAGAGGAACCTCTTTTCCCTTCACCGGCTCGTCTTTCACGCCGAGGATCGACACACACCAAGGTGGCACGTGGCACAGCCCTGTGGGAAAGCCTCGTGGGAAAGCCTCGAGGGAAAGCCACAGATCCCTTGATCCACGTGACAGGAAGCGTGACACTACTGCTGCAGCTCGGGAGTAAAGCGCACGTGCATGCCCCCACTCGAGACGAGGCCTGACTCCCCTGGGGAGACTCAGAAGCACCCCGAGATCCATGGCAACACTGGAGAGGAATCCTCAGGTTCCGGCCCCGACTCCACACAAGGACTGAGGCCCCAGCATGGACGGGAGAGGAATCCCGAGAGGTCCCCTAGCAACTCGCATGGGGAGTCTCCTTTCCTGAGGCCACCAGAGCGGGTCCCTGAGGTCCCCGTCGTAACTCGAGAAGACCTGCCGCAACTCGAGAAAATCCAGGAGGTTCTCCCCTCCAGGCGAGATGAGGCCCATTTCCGCTGAGGCGTCTCGAAGCTGATCACACCTCCCCTCTGGAACTTCGAAAGGGTCCTTCACACCCTTGGTGCAAATCAAGAAGTTCCCCGACCTAGCCGTCTCCACTCGAGAGGAATCACGAGGGTCCCGCCCACATCCAGAGGAGCCCCGTTTCCGCCTCGTAGCTCGAGATGAGGGATCCTTTCCCTGCTTGGTCGGGAAAGAGTTCCCGGCGTTCCCGTCTCATCTCAAGAGGAGGCCCTCTCAACAGGAACGGCGAGAGGAACTCCAGGGTCGTGCCACCATTCCAAGAGTCCCCCAGATGTCTCAGTCCATTACAGAGGAACCTCTTTTCCCTTCACCGGCTCGTCTTTCACGCCGAGGATCGACTCACACCAAGGTGGCAGGTGGCACAGCCCTGTGGGAAAGCCTCGTGGGAAAGCCACAGATCCCTTGATCCACGTGACAGGAAGCGTGACACTAGTGCTGCAGCTCGGGAGGAAAGCGCACGTGCATGCCCCCACTCGAGACGAGGCCTGACTCCCCTGGGGAGACTCAGAAGCACCCCAAGATCCATGGCAACACTGGAGAGGAATCCTCAGGTTCCGGCCCCGACTCCACACAAGGACTGAGGCCCCGGCATGGACGGGAAAGGAATCCCGAGAGGTCCCCTAGCAACTCGCATGGGGACTGGCCTTTCCTGAGGCCACCAGAGCGGGTCCCTGAGGTCCCCATCGTAACTCGAGAAGACCTGACGCAACTGGAGAAAATCCAGGAGGTTCTCCCCTCCAGGCGAGATGAGGCCCATTTCCGCTGAGGCGTCTCGAGGCTGATCACACCTCACCTCTGGAACTTCGAAAGGGTCCTTCACACCCTTGGTGCAAATCAAGAAGTTCCCCGACATACCCGTCTCCACTCGAGAGGAATCACGAGGGTCCCGCCCACATCCAGAGGAGCCCCGTTTCCGCCTCGTAGCTCGAGATGAGGGAGCCTTTCCCTGCTTCGTCGGGAAAGAATTCCCGGCGTTCCCGTCGTATCTCAAGAGGAGGCCCTCTCAACAGGAACGGCGAGAGGAACTCCAGGGTCGTGCCACCATTCCAAGAGTCCCCCAGATGTCTCAGTCCATTCCAGAGGAACCTCTTTTCCCTTCACCGGCTCGTCTTTCACGCCGAGGATCGACTCACACCAAGGTGGCACGTGGCACAGACCTGTGGGAAAGCCTCGTGGGAAAGCCTCGAGGGACAGCCTCGAGGGAAAGCCACAGATCCCTTGATCCACGTGACAGGAAGCGTGACACTACTGCTGCAGCTCGGGAGGAAAGCGCACGTGCATGCCCCCACTCGAGACGAGGCCTGACTCCCCTGGGGCGACTCAGAAGCACCCCAAGATCCATGGCAACACTGGAGAGGAATCCTCAGGTTCCGGCCCCGACTCCACACAAGGACTGAGGCCCCGGCATGGACGGGAGAGGAATCCCGAGAGGTCCCCTAGCAACTCGCATGGGGACTGGCCTTTCCTGAGGCCACCAGAGCGGGTCCCTCTGGTCCCCGTTGTAACTCGAGAAGACCTGCCGCAACTGGAGAAAATCCAGGAGGTTCTCCCCTCCAGGCGAGATGAGGCCCATTTCGCTGAGGCGTCTCGAGGCTGATCACACCTCACCTCTGGAACTTCGAAAGGGTCCTTCACACCCTTGGTGCAAATCCAGAAGTTCCCCGACCTAGCCGTCTCCACTCGAGAGGAATCACGAGGGTCCCGCCCACATCCAGAGGAGCCCCGTTTCCGCCTCGTAGCTCGAGATGAGGGATCCTTTCCCTGCTTCGTCGGGAAAGAGTTCCCGGCGTTCCCGTCGCATCTCAAGAGGAGGCCCTCTCAACAGGAACGGCGAGAGGAACTCCAGGGTCGTGCCACCATTCCAAGAGTCCCCCAGATGTCTCAGTCCATTCCAGAGGAACCTCTTTTCCCTTCACCGGCTCGTCTTTCACGCCGAGGATCGACTCACACCAAGGTGGCACGTGGCACAGCCCTGTGGGAAAGCCTCGTGGGAAAGCCTCGAGGGACAGCCTCGAGGGAAAGCCACAGATCCCTTGATCCACGTGACAGGAAGCGTGACACTACTGCTGCAGCTCGGGAGGAAAGCGCACGTGCATGCCCCCACTCGAGACGAGGCCTGACTCCCCTGGGGAGACTCAGAAGCACCCCAAGATCCATGGCAACACTGGAGAGGAATCCTCAGGTTCCGGCCCCGACTCCACACAAGGACTGAGGCCCCGGCATGGACGGGAGAGGAATCCCGAGAGGTCCCCTAGCAACTCGCATGGGGACTGGCCTTTCCTGAGGCCACCAGAGCGGGTCCCTGAGGTCCCCGTCGTAACTCGAGAAGACCTGCCGCAACTCGAGAAAATCCAGGAGGTTCTCCCCTCCAGGCGAGATGAGGCCCATTTCCACTGAGGCGTCTCGAGGCTGATCACACCTCACCTCTGGAACTTCGAATGGGTCCTTCACACCCTTGGTGCAAATCAAGAAGTTCCCCGCCATACCCGTCTCCACTCGAGAGGAATCACGAGGGTCCCGCCCACATCCAGAGGAGCCCCGTTTCCGCCTCGTAGCTCAAGATGAGGGATCCTTTACCTGCTTCGTCGGGAAAGAGTTCCCGGCGTTCCCGTCGCATCTCAAGAGGAGGCCCTCTCAACAGGAACGGCGAGAGGAACTCCAGGGTCGTGCCACCATTCCAAGAGTCCCCCAGATGTCTCAGTCCATTCCAGAGGAACCTCTTTTCCCTTCACCGGCTCGTCTTTCACGCCGAGGATCGACTCCCAACAAGGTGGCACGTGGCACAGCCCTGTGGGAAAGCCTCGTGGGAAAGCCTCGAGGGACAGCCTCGAGGGAAAGCCACAGATCCCTTGATCCACGTGACAGGAAGCGTGACACTACTGCTGCAGCTCGGGAGGAAAGCGCACGTGCATGCCCCCACTCGAGACGAGGCCTGACTCCCCTGGGGAGACTCAGAAGCACCCCAATATCCATGGCAACACTGGAGAGGAATCCTCAGGTTCCGGCCCCGACTCCACACAAGGACTGAGGACCCGGCATGGACGGGAGAGGAATCCCGAAAGGTCCCCTAGCAACTCGCATGGGGACTGGCCTTTCCTGAGGCCACCAGAGCGGGTCCCTGTGGTCCCCGTTGTAACTCGAGAAGACCTGCCGCAACTGGAGAAAATCCAGGAGGTTCTCCCCTCCAGGCGAGATGAGGCCCATTTCCGCTGAGGCGTCTCGAGGCTGATCACACCTCACCTCTGGAACTTCGAAAGGGTCCTTCACACCCTTGGTGCAAATCCAGAAGTTCCCCGACCTAGCCGTCTCCACTCGAGAGGAATCACGAGGGTCCCGCCCACATCCAGAGGAGCCCCGTTTCCGCCTCGTAGCTCGAGATGAGGGATCCTTTCCCTGCTTCGTCGGGAAAGAGTTCCCGGCGTTCCCGTCGCATCTCAAGAGGAGGCCCTCTCAACAGGAACGGCGAGAGGAACTCCAGGGTCGTGCCACCATTCCAAGAGTCCCTCAGATGTCTCAGTAAATTCCAGAGGAACCTCTTTTCCCTTCACCGGCTCGTCTTTCACGCCGAGGATCGACTCACACCAAGGTGGCACGTGGCACAGCCCTGTGGGAAAGCCTCGTGGGAAAGCCTCGAGGGACAGCCTCGAGGGAAAGCCACAGATCCCTTGATCCACGTGACAGGAAGCGTGACACTACTGCTGCAGCTCGGGAGGAAAGCGCACGTGCATGCCCCCACTCGAGACGAGGCCTGACTCCCCTGGGGAGACTCAGAAGCACCCCAAGATCCATGGCAACACTGGAGAGGAATCCTCAGGTTCCGGCCCCGACTCCACACAAGGACTGAGGCCCCGGCATGGACGGGAGAGGAATCCCGAGAGGTCCCCTAGCAACTCGCATGGGGACTGGCCTTTCCTGAGGCCACCAGAGCGGGTCCCTGAGGTCCCCGTCGTAACTCGAGAAGACCTGCCGCAACTCGAGAAAATCCAGGAGGTTCTCCCATCCAGGCGAGATGAGGCCCATTTCCGCTGAGGCGTCTCGAGGCTGATCACACCTCACCTCTGGAACTTCGAATGGGTCCTTCACACCCTTGGTGCAAATCAAGAAGTTCCCCGACATACCCGTCTCCACTCGAGAGGAAACACGAGGGTCCCGCCCACATCCAGAGGAGCCCCGTTTCCGCCTCGAAGCTCGAGATGAGGGATCCTTTCCCTGCTTCGTCGGGAAAGAGTTCCCGGCATTCCCGTCGCATCTCAAGAGGAGGCCCTCTCAACAGGAACGGCGAGAGGAACTCCAGGGTCGTGCCACCATTCCAAGAGTCCCCCAGATGTCTCAGTCCATTCCAGAGGAACCTCTTTTCCCTTCACCGGCTCGTCTTTCACGCCGAGGATCGACTCACACCAAGGTGGCACGTGGCACAGCCCTGTGGGAAAGCCTCGTGGGAAAGCCTCGAGGGACAGCCTCGAGGGAAAGCCACAGATCCCTTGATCCACGTGACAGGAAGCGTGACACTACTGCTGCAGCTCGGGAGGAAAGCGCACGTGCATGCCCCCACTCGAGACGAGGCCTGACTCCCCTGGGGAGACTCAGAAGCACCCCAAGATCCATGGCAACACTGGAGAGGAATCCTCAGGTTCCGGCCCCGACTCCACACAAGGACTGAGGCCCCGGCATGGACGGGAGAGGAATCCCGAGAGGTCCCCTAGCAACTCGCATGGGGACTGGCCTTTCCTGAGGCCACCAGAGCGGGTCCCTGAGGTCCCCGTCGTAACTCGAGAAGACCTGCCGCAACTCGAGAAAATCCAGGAGGTTCTCCCCTCCAGGCGAGATGAGGCCCATTTCCACTGAGGCGTCTCGAGGCTGATCACACCTCACCTCTGGAACTTCGAATGGGTCCTTCACACCCTTGGTGCAAATCAAGAAGTTCCCCGACATACCCGTCTCCACTCGAGAGGAATCACGAGGGTCCCGCCCACATCCAGAGGAGCCCCGTTTCCGCCTCGTAGCTCAAGATGAGGGATCCTTTACCTGCTTCGTCGGGAAAGAGTTCCCGGCGTTCCCGTCGCATCTCAAGAGGAGGCCCTCTCAACAGGAACGGCGAGAGGAACTCCAGGGTCGTGCCACCATTCCAAGAGTCCCCCAGATGTCTCAGTCCATTCCAGAGGAACCTCTTTTCCCTTCACCGGCTCGTCTTTCACGCCGAGGATCGACTCCCAACAAGGTGGCACGTGGCACAGCCCTGTGGGAAAGCCTCGTGGGAAAGCCTCGAGGGACAGCCTCGAGGGAAAGCCACAGATCCCTTGATCCACGTGACAGGAAGCGTGACACTACTGCTGCAGCTCGGGAGGAAAGCGCACGTGCATGCCCCCACTCGAGACGAGGCCTGACTCCCCTGGGGAGACTCAGAAGCACCCCAATATCCATGGCAACACTGGAGAGGAATCCTCAGGTTCCGGCCCCGACTCCACACAAGGACTGAGGACCCGGCATGGACGGGAGAGGAATCCCGAAAGGTCCCCTAGCAACTCGCATGGGGACTGGCCTTTCCTGAGGCCACCAGAGCGGGTCCCTGTGGTCCCCGTTGTAACTCGAGAAGACCTGCCGCAACTGGAGAAAATCCAGGAGGTTCTCCCCTCCAGGCGAGATGAGGCCCATTTCCGCTGAGGCGTCTCGAGGCTGATCACACCTCACCTCTGGAACTTCGAAAGGGTCCTTCACACCCTTGGTGCAAATCCAGAAGTTCCCCGACCTAGCCGTCTCCACTCGAGAGGAATCACGAGGGTCCCGCCCACATCCAGAGGAGCCCCGTTTCCGCCTCGTAGCTCGAGATGAGGGATCCTTTCCCTGCTTCGTCGGGAAAGAGTTCCCGGCGTTCCCGTCGCATCTCAAGAGGAGGCCCTCTCAACAGGAACGGCGAGAGGAACTCCAGGGTCGTGCCACCATTCCAAGAGTCCCTCAGATGTCTCAGTAAATTCCAGAGGAACCTCTTTTTCCTTCACCGGCTCGTCTTTCACGCCGAGGATCGACTCACACCAAGGTGGCACGTGGCACAGCCCTGTGGGAAAGCCTCGTGGGAAAGCCTCGAGGGACAGCCTCGAGGGAAAGCCACAGATCCCTTGATCCACGTGACAGGAAGCGTGACACTACTGCTGCAGCTCGGGAGGAAAGCGCACGTGCATGCCCCCACTCGAGACGAGGCCTGACTCCCCTGGGGAGACTCAGAAGCACCCCAAGATCCATGGCAACACTGGAGAGGAATCCTCAGGTTCCGGCCCCGACTCCACACAAGGACTGAGGCCCCGGCATGGACGGGAGAGGAATCCCGAGAGGTCCCCTAGCAACTCGCATGGGGACTGGCCTTTCCTGAGGCCACCAGAGCGGGTCCCTGAGGTCCCCGTCGTAACTCGAGAAGACCTGCCGCAACTCGAGAAAATCCAGGAGGTTCTCCCATCCAGGCGAGATGAGGCCCATTTCCGCTGAGGCGTCTCGAGGCTGATCACACCTCACCTCTGGAACTTCGAATGGGTCCTTCACACCCTTGGTGCAAATCAAGAAGTTCCCCGACATACCCGTCTCCACTCGAGAGGAAACACGAGGGTCCCGCCCACATCCAGAGGAGCCCCGTTTCCGCCTCGAAGCTCGAGATGAGGGATCCTTTCCCTGCTTCGTCGGGAAAGAGTTCCCGGCATTCCCGTCGCATCTCAAGAGGAGGCCCTCTCAACAGGAACGGCGAGAGGAACTCCAGGGTCGTGCCACCATTCCAAGAGTCCCCCAGATGTCTCAGTCCATTCCAGAGGAACCTCTTTTCCCTTCACCGGCTCGTCTTTCACGCCGAGGATCGACTCACACCAAGGTGGCACGTGGCACAGCCCTGTGGGAAAGCCTCGTGGGAAAGCCTCGAGGGACAGCCTCGAGGGAAAGCCACAGATCCCTTGATCCACGTGACAGGAAGCGTGACACTACTGCTGCAGCTCGGGAGGAAAGCGCACGTGCATGCCCCCACTCGAGACGAGGCCTGACTCCCCTGGGGAGACTCAGAAGCACCCCAAGATCCATGGCAACACTGGAGAGGAATCCTCAGGTTCCGGCCCCGACTCCACACAAGGACTGAGGCCCCGGCATGGACGGGAGAGGAATCCCGAGAGGTCCCCTAGCAACTCGCATGGGGACTGGCCTTTCCTGAGGCCACCAGAGCGGGTCCCTGAGGTCCCCGGCGTAACTCGAGAAGACCTGCCGCAACTCGAGAAAATCCAGGAGGTTCTCCCCTCCAGGCGAGATGAGGCCCATTTCCGCTGAGGCGTCTCGAGGCTGATCACACCTCACCTCTGGAACTTTGAAAGGGTCCTTCACACCCTTGGTGCAAATCAAGAAGTTCCCCGACATACCCGTCTCCACTCGAGAGGAATCACGAGGGTCCCGCCCACATCCAGAGGAGCCCCGTTTCCAGCTCGTAGCTCGAAATGAGGGATCCTTTCCCTGCTTCGTCGGGAAAGAGTTCCCGGCGTTCCCGTCGCATCTCAAGAGGAGGCCCTCTCAACAGGAACGGCGAGAGGAACTCCAGGGTCGTGCCACCATTCCAAGAGTCCCCCAGATGTCTCAGTCCATTCCAGAGGAATCTATTTTCCCTTCACCGGCTCGTCTTTTATGCTGAGGATCAACTCACACCAAGGTGGCACGTGGCACAGCCCTGTGGGAAAGCCTCGAGGGAAAGCCACAGATCCCTTGATCCACGTGACAGGAAGCGTGACACTACTGCTACAGCTCGGGAGGAAAGCGCACGTGCATGCCCCCACTCGAAACGAGGCCTGACTCCCCTGGGGAGACTCAGAAGCACCCCAAGATCCATGGCAACACTGGAGAGGAATCCTTAGTTTCCGGCCCCGACTCCACACAAGGTCTTAGGCCTCGGCATGGACGGGAGGGGAATCCCGAGATGGCCCCTAGCAACTCGCATGGGGACTGGCCTTTACTGAGGCCACCAGAGCGGGTCCCTGAGGTCCCCGTCGTAACTCGAGAAGACCTGCCGCAACTCGAGAAAATCCAGGAGGTTCTCCCCTCCAGGCGAGATGAGGCCCATTTCCGCTGAGGCGTCTCGAGGCTGATCACACCTCACCTCTGGAACTTCGAAAGGGTCCTTCACACCCTTGGTGCAAATCAAGAAGTTCCCCGACCTAGCCGTCTCCACTCGAGAGGAATCACGAGGGTCCCGCCCACTTCCAGAGGAGCCCCGTTTCGGCCTCGTAGCTCGAGATGAGGGATCCTTTCCCTGCTTCGTCGGGAAAGAGTTCCCGGCGTTCCCGTCGCATCTCAAGGGGAGGCCCTCTCAAAGGAATTGCGAGAGGAACTCCAGGGTCGTGCCACCATTCCAACAGTCCCCCAGATGTCTCAGTCCATTCCAGAGGAACCTCTTTTCCCTTCACCGGCTCGTCTTTCACGCCGAGGATCGACTCACACCAAGGTGGCACGTGGCACAGCCCTGTGGGAAAGCCTCGTGGGAAAGCCTCGAGGGACAGCCTCGAGGGAAAGCCACAGATCCCTTGATCCACGGGACAGGAAGAGTGACACTACTGCTGCAGCTCGGGAGGAAAGCGCACGTGCATGCCCCCACTCGAGACGAGGCCTGACTCCCCTGGGGAGACTCAGAAGCACCCCAAGATCCATGGCAACACTGGAGAGGAATCCTCAGGTTCCGGCCCCGACTCCACACAAGGACTGAGGCCCCGGCATGGACGGGAGAGGAATCCCGAGGGGTCCCCTAGAAACTCGCATGGGGACTGGCCTTTCCTGAGGCCACCAGAGCGGGTCCCTGAGGTCCCCGTCGTAACTCGAGAAGACCTGCCGCAACTCGAGAAAATCCAGGAGGTTCTCCACTTCAGGCGAGATGAGGCCCATTTCCGT
The DNA here is from genome assembly GCF_023091745.1 of Budorcas taxicolor. Taxonomy (NCBI): domain Eukaryota; kingdom Metazoa; phylum Chordata; class Mammalia; order Artiodactyla; family Bovidae; genus Budorcas; species Budorcas taxicolor. The sequence goes on from NW_026292733.1 coordinate 26,782, forward strand.
TGAGGCGTCTCAAGGCTGATCACACCTCACCTCTGGAACTTCGCAAGGGTCCTTCACACCCTTGGTGCAAATCAAGAAGTTCCCCGACCTAGCCGTCTCCACTCGAGAGGAATCACGAGGGTCCCGCCCACATCCAGAGGAGCCCCGTTTCCGCCTCGTAGCTCGAGATGAGGGATCCTTTCCCTGCTTCGTCGGTAAAGAGTTCCCGTCGCATCTCAAGAGGAGGCCCTCTCAACAGGAACGGCGAGAGGAACTCCAGGGTCGTGCCACCATTCCAAGAGTCCCCCAGATGTCTCAGTCCATTCCAGAGGAACCTCTTTTCCCTTCACCGGCTCGTCTTTCACGCCGAGGATCGACTCACACCAAGGTGGCACGTGGCACAGCCCTGTGGGAAAGCCTCGTGCGAAAGCCTCGAGGGACAGCCTCGAGGGAAAGCCACAGATCCCTTGATCCACGTGACAGGAAGCGTGACACTACTGCTGCAGCTCGGGAGGAAAGCGCACGTGCATGCCCCCACTCGAGACGAGGCCTGACTCCCCTGGGGAGACTCAGAAGCACCCCAAGATCCATGGCAACACTGGAGAGGAATCCTCAGGTTCCGGCCCCGACTCCACACAAGGACTGAGGCCCCGGCATGGACGGGAGAGGAATCCCGAGAGGTCCCCTAGCAACTCGCATGGGGACTGGCCTTTCCTGAGGCCACCAGAGCGGGTCCCTGAGGTCCCCGTCGTAACTCGAGAAGACCTGCCGCAACTCGAGAAAATCCAGGAGGTTCTCCCATCCAGGCGAGATGAGGCCCATTTCCGCTGAGGCGTCTCGAGGCTGATCACACCTCACCTCTGGAACTTCGAATGGGTCCTTCACACCCTTGGTGCAAATCAAGAAGTTCCCCGACATACCCGTCTCCACTCGAGAGGAAACACGAGGGTCCCGCCCACATCCAGAGGAGCCCCGTTTCCGCCTCGAAGCTCGAGATGAGGGATCCTTTCCCTGCTTCGTCGGGAAAGAGTTCCCGGCATTCCCGTCGCATCTCAAGAGGAGGCCCTCTCAACAGGAACGGCGAGAGGAACTCCAGGGTCGTGCCACCATTCCAAGAGTCCCCCAGATGTCTCAGTCCATTCCAGAGGAACCTCTTTTCCCTTCACCGGCTCGTCTTTCACGCCGAGGATCGACTCACACCAAGGTGGCACGTGGCACAGCCCTGTGGGAAAGCCTCGTGGGAAAGCCTCGAGGGACAGCCTCGAGGGAAAGCCACAGATCCCTTGATCCACGTGACAGGAAGCGTGACACTACTGCTGCAGCTCGGGAGGAAAGCGCACGTGCATGCCCCCACTCGAGACGAGGCCTGACTCCCCTGGGGAGACTCAGAAGCACCCCAAGATCCATGGCAACACTGGAGAGGAATCCTCAGGTTCCGGCCCCGACTCCACACAAGGACTGAGGCCCCGGCATGGACGGGAGAGGAATCCCGAGAGGTCCCCTAGCAACTCGCATGGGGACTGGCCTTTCCTGAGGCCACCAGAGCGGGTCCCTGAGGTCCCCGGCGTAACTCGAGAAGACCTGCCGCAACTCGAGAAAATCCAGGAGGTTCTCCCCTCCAGGCGAGATGAGGCCCATTTCCGCTGAGGCGTCTCGAGGCTGATCACACCTCACCTCTGGAACTTTGAAAGGGTCCTTCACACCCTTGGTGCAAATCAAGAAGTTCCCCGACATACCCGTCTCCACTCGAGAGGAATCACGAGGGTCCCGCCCACATCCAGAGGAGCCCCGTTTCCAGCTCGTAGCTCGAAATGAGGGATCCTTTCCCTGCTTCGTCGGGAAAGAGTTCCCGGCGTTCCCGTCGCATCTCAAGAGGAGGCCCTCTCAACAGGAACGGCGAGAGGAACTCCAGGGTCGTGCCACCATTCCAAGAGTCCCCCAGATGTCTCAGTCCATTCCAGAGGAATCTATTTTCCCTTCACCGGCTCGTCTTTTATGCTGAGGATCGACTCACACCAAGGTGGCACGTGGCACAGCCCTGTGGGAAAGCCTCGAGGGAAAGCCACAGATCCCTTGATCCACGTGACAGGAAGCGTGACACTACTGCTACAGCTCGGGAGGAAAGCGCACGTGCATGCCCCCACTCGAAACGAGGCCTGACTCCCCTGGGGAGACTCAGAAGCACCCCAAGATCCATGGCAACACTGGAGAGGAATCCTTAGTTTCCGGCCCCGACTCCACACAAGGTCTTAGGCCTCGGCATGGACGGGAGGGGAATCCCGAGATGGCCCCTAGCAACTCGCATGGGGACTGGCCTTTACTGAGGCCACCAGAGCGGGTCCCTGAGGTCCCCGTCGTAACTCGAGAAGACCTGCCGCAACTCGAGAAAATCCAGGAGGTTCTCCCCTCCAGGCGAGATGAGGCCCATTTCCGCTGAGGCGTCTCGAGGCTGATCACACCTCACCTCTGGAACTTCGAAAGGGTCCTTCACACCCTTGGTGCAAATCAAGAAGTTCCCCGACCTAGCCGTCTCCACTCGAGAGGAATCACGAGGGTCCCGCCCACTTCCAGAGGAGCCCCGTTTCGGCCTCGTAGCTCGAGATGAGGGATCCTTTCCCTGCTTCGTCGGGAAAGAGTTCCCGGCGTTCCCGTCGCATCTCAAGGGGAGGCCCTCTCAAAGGAATTGCGAGAGGAACTCCAGGGTCGTGCCACCATTCCAACAGTCCCCCAGATGTCTCAGTCCATTCCAGAGGAACCTCTTTTCCCTTCACCGGCTCGTCTTTCACGCCGAGGATCGACTCACACCAAGGTGGCACGTGGCACAGCCCTGTGGGAAAGCCTCGTGGGAAAGCCTCGAGGGACAGCCTCGAGGGAAAGCCACAGATCCCTTGATCCACGGGACAGGAAGAGTGACACTACTGCTGCAGCTCGGGAGGAAAGCGCACGTGCATGCCCCCACTCGAGACGAGGCCTGACTCCCCTGGGGAGACTCAGAAGCACCCCAAGATCCATGGCAACACTGGAGAGGAATCCTCAGGTTCCGGCCCCGACTCCACACAAGGACTGAGGCCCCGGCATGGACGGGAGAGGAATCCCGAGGGGTCCCCTAGAAACTCGCATGGGGACTGGCCTTTCCTGAGGCCACCAGAGCGGGTCCCTGAGGTCCCCGTCGTAACTCGAGAAGACCTGCCGCAACTCGAGAAAATCCAGGAGGTTCTCCACTTCAGGCGAGATGAGGCCCATTTCCGTTGAGGCGTCTCAAGGCTGATCACACCTCACCTCTGGAACTTCGCAAGGGTCCTTCACACCCTTGGTGCAAATCAAGAAGTTCCCCGACCTAGCCGTCTCCACTCGAGAGGAATCACGAGGGTCCCGCCCACATCCAGAGGAGCCCCGTTTCCGCCTCGTAGCTCGAGATGAGGGATCCTTTCCCTGCTTCGTCGGGAAAGAGTTCCCGTCGCATCTCAAGAGGAGGCCCTCTCAACAGGAACGGCGAGAGGAACTCCAGGGTCGTGCCACCATTCCAAGAGTCCCCCAGATGTCTCAGTCCATTCCAGAGGAACCTCTTTTCCCTTCACCGGCTCGTCTTTCACGCCGAGGATCGACTCACACCAAGGTGGCACGTGGCACAGCCCTGTGGGAAAGCCTCGTGCGAAAGCCTCGAGGGACAGCCTCGAGGGAAAGCCACAGATCCCTTGATCCACGTGACAGGAAGCGTGACACTACTTCTGCAACTCGGGAGGAAAGCGCACGTGCATGCCCCCACTCGAGACGAGGCCTGACTCCCCTGGGGAGACTCAGAAGCACCCCAAGATCCATGGCAACACTGGAGAGGAATCCTCAGGTTCCGGCCCCGACTCCACACAAGGACTGAGGCCCCGGCATGGACGGGAGAGGAATCCCGAGAGGTCCCCTAGCAACTCGCATGGGGACTGGCCTTTCCTGAGGCCACCAGAGCGGGTCCCTGAGGTTCCCGTCGTAACTCGAGAAGACCTGCCGCAACTCGAGAAAATCCAGGAGGTTCTCCCCTCCAGGCGAGATGAGGCCCATTTCCGCTGAGGCGTCTCGAGGCTGATCACACCTCACCTCTGGAACTTCGAAAGGGTCCTTCACACCCTTGGTGCAAATCAAGAAGTTCCCCGACATACCCGTCTCCACTCGAGAGGAATCACGAGGGTCCCGCCCACATCCAGAGGAGCCCCGTTTCCGCCTCGTAGCTCGAGATGAGGGATCCTTTCCCTGCTTCGTCGGGAAAGAGTCCCCGGCGTTCCCGTCGCATCTCAAGAGGAGGCCCTCTCAACAGGAACGGCGAGAGGAACTCCAGGGTCGTGCCACCATTCCAAGAGTCCCCCAGATGTCTCAGTCCATTCCAGAGGAACCTCTTTTCCCTTCACCGGCTCGTCTTTCACGCCGAGGATCGACTCCCACCAAGGTGGCACGTGGCACAGCCCTGTGGGAAAGCCTCGTGGGAAAGCCTCGAGGGACAGCCTCGAGGGAAAGCCACAGATCCCTTGATCCACGTGACAGGAAGCGTGACACTACTTCTGCAACTCGGGAGGAAAGCGCACGTGCATGCCCCCACTCGAGACGAGGCCTGACTCCCCTGGGGAGACTCAGAAGCACCCCAAGATCCATGGCAACACTGGAGAGGAATCCTCAGGTTCCGGCCCCGACTCCACACAAGGACTGAGGCCCCGGCATGGACGGGAGAGGAATCCCGAGAGGTCCCCTAGCAACTCGCATGGGGACTGGCCTTTCCTGAGGCCACCAGAGCGGGTCCCTGAGGTTCCCGTCGTAACTCGAGAAGACCTGCCCCAACTCGAGAAAATCCAGGAGGTTCTCCCCTCCAGGCGAGATGAGGCCCATTTCCGCTGAGGCGTCTCGAGGCTGATCACACCTCACCTCTGGAACTTCGAAAGGGTCCTTCACACCCTTGGTGCAAATCAAGAAGTTCCCCGACATACCCGTCTCCACTCGAGAGGAATCACGAGGGTCCCGCCCACATCCAGAGGAGCCCCGTTTCCGCCTCGTAGCTCGAGATGAGGGATCCTTTCCCTGCTTCGTCGGGAAAGAGTTCCCGGCGTTCCCGTCGCATCTCAAGAGGAGGCCCTCTCAACAGGAACGGCGAGAGGAACTCCACGGTCGTGCCACCATTCCAAGAGTCCCCCAGATGTCTCAGTCCATTCCAGAGGAATCTCTTTTCCCTTCACTGGCTCGTCTTTCACGCCGAGGATCGACTCCCACCAAGGTGGCACGTGGCACAGCCCTGTGGGAAAGCCTCGTGGGAAAGCCTCGAGGGACAGCCTCGATGGAAAGCCACAGATCCCTTGATCCACGTGACAGGAAGCGTGACACTACTGCTGCAGTACGTGAGGAAAGCGCACGTGCATGCCCCCACTCGAGACGAGGCCTGACACCCCTGGGGAGACTCAGAAGCACCCCAAGATCCATGGCAACACTGGAGAGGAATCCTCAGGTTCCAGCCCCGACTCCACACAAGGACTGAGGCCCCGGCATGGACGGGAGAGGAATCCCGAGAGGTCCCCTCGCAACTCGCATGGGGACTGGCCTTTCCTGAGGCCACCAGAGCGGGTCCCTGAGGTCCCCGTCGTAACTCGAGAAGACCTGCCGCAACTCGAGAAAATCAAGGAGGTTCTCCCCTCCAGGCGAGATGAGGCCCATGTCCGCTGAGGCGTCTCGAGGCTGATCACACCTCACCTCTGGAACTTCGAAAGGGTCCTTCACACCCTTGGTGCAAATCAAGAAGTTCCCCGACATACCCGTCTCCACTCGAGAGGAATCACGAGGGTCCCGCCCACATCCAGAAGAGCCCCGTTTCCCCCTCGTAGCTCGAGATGAGGGATCCTTTCCCTGCTTCGTCGGGAAAGAGTTCCCGGCGTTCCCGTCGCATCTCAAGAGGAGGCCCTCTCAACAGGAATGGCTAGAGGAACTCCAGGGTCGTGCCACCATTCCAAGAGTCCCGCAGATGTCTCAGTCCATTCCAGAGGAACCTCTTTTCCCTTCACCGGCTCGTCTTTCACGCCGAGGATCGACTCACACCAAGGTGGCACGTGGCACAGCCCTGTGGGAAAGCCTCGTGGGAAAGCCTCGAGTGACAGCCTCGAGGGAAAGCCACAGATCCCTTGATCCCCGTGACAGGAAGCGTGACACTACTGCTGCAGCTCGGGAGGAAAGCGCACGTGCATGCCCCCACTCGAGACGAGGCCTGACTCCCCTGGGGAGACTCAGAAGCACCCCAAGATCCATGGCAACACTGGAGAGGAATCCTCAGGTTCCGGCCCCGACTCCACACAAGGACTGAGGCCCCGGCATGGACGGGAGAGGAATCCCGAGAGGTCCCCTAGCAACTCGCATGGGGACTGGCCTTTCCTGAGGCCACCAGAGCGGGTCCCTGAGGTCCCCGTCGTAACTCGAGAAGACCTGCCGCAACTCGAGAAAATCCAGGAGGTTCTCCCCTCCAGGCGAGATGAGGCCCATTTCCGCTGAGGCGTCTCGAGGCTGATCACACCTCAACTCTGGAACTTCGCAAGGGTCCTTCACACCCTTGGTGCAAATCAAGAAGTTCCCCGACATAGCCGTCTCCACTCGAGAGGAATCACGAGGGTCCCGCCCACATCCAGAGGAGCCCCGTTTCCGCCTCGTAGCTCGAGATGAGGGATCCTTTCCCTGCTTCGTCGGGAAAGAGTTCCCGGCGTTCCCGTCGCATCTCAAGAGGAGGCCCTCTCAACAGGAACGGCGAGAGGAACTCCAGGGTCGTGCCACCATTCCAAGAGTCCCCCAGATGTCTCAGTCCATTCCAGAGGAATCTCTTTTCCCTTCACTGGCTCGTCTTTCACGCCGAGGATCGACTCCCACCAAGGTGGCACGTGGCACAGCCCTGTGGGAAAGCCTCGTGGGAAAGCCTCGAGCGACAGCCTCGAGGGAAAGCCACAGATCCCTTGATCCACGTGACAGGAAGCGTGACACTACTGCTGCAGCTCGGGAGGAAAGCGCACGTGCATGCCCCCACTCGAGACGAGGCCTGACACCCCTGGGGAGACTCAGAAGCACCCCAAGATCCATGGCAACACTGGAGAGGAATCCTCAGGTTCCAGCCCCGACTCCACACAAGGACTGAGGCCCCGGCATGGACGGGAGAGGAATCCCGAGAGGTCCCCTCGCAACTCGCATGGGGACTGGCCTTTCCTGAGGCCACCAGAGCGGGTCCCTGAGGTCCCCGTCGTAACTCGAGAAGACCTGCCGCAACTCGAGAAAATCCAGGAGGTTCTCCCCTCCAGGCGAGATGAGGCCCATTTCCGCTGAGGCGTCTCGAGGCTGATCACACCTCACCTCTGGAACTTCGAAAGGGTCCTTCACACCCTTGGTGCAAATCAAGAAGTTCCCCGACATACCCGTCTCCACTCGAGAGGAATCACGAGGGTCCCGCCCACATCCAGAAGAGCCCCGTTTCCCCCTCGTAGCTCGAGATGAGGGATCCTTTCCCTGCTTCGTCGGGAAAGAGTTCCCGGCGTTCCCGTCGCATCTCAAGAGGAGGCCCTCTCAACAGGAATGGCGAGAGGAACTCCAGGGTCGTGCCACCATTCCAAGAGTCCCGCAGATGTCTCAGTCCATTCCAGAGGAACCTCTTTTCCCTTCACCGGCTCGTCTTTCACGCCGAGGATCGACTCACACCAAGATGGCACGTGGCACAGCCCTGTGGGAAAGCCTCGAGGGAAAGCCACAGATCCCTTGATCCACGTGACAGGAAGCGTGACACTACTGCTACAGCTCGGGAGGAAAGCGCACGTGCATGCCCCCACTCGAGACGAGGCCCGACTCCCCTGGGGAGACTCAGAAGCACCCCAAGATCCATGGCAACACTGGAGAGGAATCCTTAGGTTCCGGCCCCGACTCCACACAAGGTCTTAGGCCTCGGCATGGACGGGAGGGGATTCCCGAGATGGCCCCTAGCAACTCGAATGGGGACTGGCCTTTCCTGAGGCCACCAGAGCGGGTCCCTGAGGTCCCCGTCGTAACTCGAGAAGACCTGCCGCAACTCGAGAAAATCCAGGAGGTTCTCCCCTCCAGGCGAGATGAGGCCCATTTCCGCTGAGGCGTCTCGAGGCTGATCACACCTCACCTCTGGAACTTCGAAAGGGTCCTTCACACCCTTGGTGCAAATCAAGAAGTTCCCCGACCTAGCCGTCTCCACTCGAGAGGAATCACGAGGGTCCCGCCGACTTCCAGAGGAGCCCCGTTTCCGCCTCGTAGCTCGAGATGAGGGATCCTTTCCCTGCTTCGTCGGGAAAGAGTTCCCGGCGTTCCCGTCGCATCTCAAGGGGAGGCCCTCTCAACAGGATCGGCGAGAGGAACTCCAGGGTCGTGCCACCATTCCAAGAGTCCCCCAGATGTCTCAGTCCATTCCAGAGGAACCTCTTTTCCCTTCACCGGCTCCTCTTTCACGCCGAGGATCGACTCACACGAAGGTGGCACGTGGCACAGCCCTGTGGGAAAGCCTCGTGGGAAAGCCTCGAGGGACAGCCTCGAGGGAAAGCCACAGATCCCTTGATCCACGTGACAGGAAGCGTGACACTACTGCTGCAGCTCGGGAGGAAAGCGCACGTGCATGCCCCCACTCGAGACGAGGCCTGACTCCCCTGGGGAGACTCAGAAGCACCCCAAGATCCATGGCAACACTGGAGAGGAATCCTCAGGTTCCGGCCCCGACTCCACACAAGGACTGAGGCCCCGGCATGGACGGGAGAGGAATCCCGAGGGGTCCCCTAGCAACTCGCATGGGGACTGGCCTTTCCTGAGGCCACCAGAGCGGGTCCCTGAGGTCCCCGTCGTAACTCGAGAAGACCTGCCGCAACTCGAGAAAATCCAGGAGGTTCTCCCCTCCAGGCGAGATGAGGCCCATTTCCGTTGAGGCGTCTCGAGGCTGATCACACCTCACCTCTGGAACTTCGCAAGGGTCCTTCACACCCTTGGTGCAAATCAAGAAGTTCCCCGACCTAGCCGTCTCCACTCGAGAGGAATCACGAGGGTCCCGCCCACATCCAGAGGAGCCCCTTTTCCGCCGCGTAGCTCGAGATGAGGGATCCTTTCCCTGCTTCGTCGGGAAAGAGTTCCCGTCGCATCTCAAGAGGAGGCCCTCTCAACAGGAACGGCGAGAGGAACTCCAGGGTCGTGCCACCATTCCAAGAGTCCCCCAGATGTCTCAGTCCATTCCAGAGGAACCTCTTTTCCCTTCACCGGCTCGTCTTTCATGCCGAGGATCGACTCACACCAAGGTGGCACGTGGCACAGCCCTGTGGGAAAGCCTCTTGCGAAAGCCTCGAGGGACAGCCTCGAGGGAAAGCCACAGATCCCTTGATCCACGTGACAGGAAGCGTGACACTACTGCTGCAACTCGGGAGGAAAGCGCACGTGCATGCCCCCACTCGAGACGAGGCCTGACTCCCCTGGGGAGACTCAGAAGCACCCCAAGATCCATGGCAACACTGGAGAGGAATCCTCAGGTTCCGGCCCCGACTCCACACAAGGACTGAGGCCCCGGCATGGACGGAAGAGGAACCCCGAGAGGTCCCCTAGCAACTCGCATGGGGACTGGCCTTTCCTGAGGCCACCAGAGCGGGTCCCTGAGGTCCCCGTCATAACTCGAGAAGACCTGCCGCAACTCGAGAAAATCCAGGAGGTTATCCCCTCCAGGCGAGATGAGGCCCATTTCCGCTGAGGCGTCTCGAGGCTGATCACACCGCACCTCTGGAACTTCGAGAGGGTCCTTCACACCCTTGGTGCAAATCAAGAAGTTACCCGACCTAGCCGTCTCCACTCGAGAGGAATCACGAGGGTCCCGCCCACATCCAGAGGAGCCCCGTTTCCGCCTCGTAGCTCGAGATGAGGGATCCTTTCCCTGCTTCGTCGGGAAAGAGTTCCCAGCGTTCCCGTCGCATCTCAAGAGGAGGCCCTCTCAACAGGAACGGCGAGAGGAACTCCAGGGTCGTCCCACCATTCCAAGAGTCCCCCAGATGTCTCAGTCCATTCCAGAGGAACCTCTTTTCCCTTCACCGGCTCGTCTTTCACACCGAGGATCGACTCACACCAAGGTGGCACGTGGCACAGCCCTGTGGGAAAGCCTCGTGGGAAAGCCTCGAGGGACAGCCTCGAGGGAAAGCCACAGATCCCTTGATCCACGTGACAGGAAGCGTGACACTACTGCTGCAGCTCGGGAGGAAAGCGCACGTGCATGCCCCCACACGAGACGAGGCCTGACTCCCCTGGGGAGACTCAGAAGCACCCCAAGATCCATGGCAACACTGGAGAGGAATCCTCAGGTTCCGGCCCCGACTCCACACAAGGACTGAGGCCCCGGCATGGACGGGAGAGGAATCCCGAGAGGTCCCCTAGCAACTCGCATGGGGACTGGCGTTTCCTGAGGCCACCAGAGCGGGTCCCTGAGGTCCCCGTCGTAACTCGAGAAGACCTGCCGCAACTCGAGAAAATCCAGGAGGTTCTCCCCTCCAGGCGAGATGAGGCCCATTTCCGCTGAGGCGTCTCGAGGCTGATCACACCTCACCTCTGGAACTTCGAAAGGGTCCTTCACACCCTTGGTGCAAATCAAGAAGTTCCCCGACCTAGCCGTCTCCACTCGAGAGGAATCACGAGGGTCCCGCCCACATCCAGAGGAGCCCCGTTTCCGCCTCGTAGCTCGAGATGAGGGATCCTTTCCCTGCTTCGTCGGGAAAGAGTTCCCGTCGCATCTCAAGAGGAGGCCCTCTCAACAGGAACGGCGAGAGGAACTCCAGGGTCGTGCCACCATTCCAAGAGTCCCCCAGATGTCTCAGTCCATTCCAGAGGAACCTCTTTTCCCTTCACCGGCTCGTCTTTCACGCCGAGGATCGACTCACACCAAGGTGGCACGTGGCACAGCCCTGTGGGAAAGCCTCGTGCGAAAGCCTCGAGGGACAGCCTCGAGGGAAAGCCACAGATCCCTTGATCCACGTGACAGGAAGCGTGACACTACTGCTGCAACTCGGGAGGAAAGCGCACGTGCATGCCCCCACTCGAGACGAGGCCTGACTCCCCTGGGGAGACTCAGAAGCACCCCAAGATCCATGGCAACACTGGAGAGGAATCCTCAGGTTCCGGCCCCGACTCCACACAAGGACTGAGGCCCCGGCATGGACGGGAGAGGAATCCCGAGAGGTCCCCTAGCAACTCGCATGGGGACTGGCGTTTCCTGAGGCCACCAGAGCGGGTCCCTGAGGTCCCCGTCGTAACTCGAGAAGACCTGCCGCAACTCGAGAAAATCCAGGAGGTTCTCCCCTCCAGGCGAGATGAGGCCCATTTCCGCTGAGGCGTCTCGAGGCTGATCACACCTCACCTCTGGAACTTCGAAAGGGTCCTTCACACCCTTGGTGCAAATCAAGAAGTTCCCCGACCTAGCCGTCTCCACTCGAGAGGAATCACGAGGGTCCCGCCCACATCCAGAGGAGCCCCGTTTCCGCCTCGTAGCTCGAGATGAGGGATCCTTTCCCTGCTTCGTCGGGAAAGAGTTCCCGTCGCATCTCAAGAGGAGGCCCTCTCAACAGGAACGGCTAGAGGAACTCCAGGGTCGTGCCACCATTCCAAGAGTCCCCCAGATGTCTCAGTCCATTCCAGAGGAACCTCTTTTCCCTTCACCGGCTCGTCTTTCACGCCGAGGATCGACTCACACCAAGGTGGCACGTGGCACAGCCCTGTGGGAAAGCCTCGTGCGAAAGCCTCGAGGGACAGCCTCGAGGGAAAGCCACAGATCCCTTGATCCACGTGACAGGAAGCGTGACACTACTGCTGCAACTCGGGAGGAAAGCGCACGTGCATGCCCCCACTCGAGACGAGGCCTGACTCCCCTGGGGAGACTCAGAAGAACCCCAAGATCCATGGCAACACTGGAGAGGAATCCTCAGGTTCCGGCCCCGACTCCACACAAGGACTGAGGCCCCGGCATGGACGGAAGAGGAATCCCGAGAGGTCCCCTAGCAACTCGCATGGGGACTGGCCTTTCCTGAGGCCACCAGAGCGGGTCCCTGAGGTCCCCGTCGTAACTCGAGAAGACCTGCCGCAACTCGAGAAAATCCAGGAGGTTATCCCCTCCAGGCGAGATGAGGCCCATTTCCGCTGAGGCGTCTCGAGGCTGATCACACCGCACCTCTGGAACTTCGAGAGGGTCCTTCACACCCTTGGTGCAAATCAAGAAGTTCCCCGACCTAGCCGTCTCCACTCGAGAGGAATCACGAGGGTCCCGCCCACATCCAGAGGAGCCCCGTTTCCGCCTCGTAGCTCGAGATGAGGGATCCTTTCCCTGCTTCGTCGGGAAAGAGTTCCCGGCGTTCCCGTCGCATCTCAAGAGGAGGACCTCTCAACAGGAACGGCGAGAGGAACTCCAGGGTCGTGCCACCATTCCAAGAGTCCCCCAGATGTCTCAGTCCATTCCAGAGGAACCTCTTTTCCCTTCACCGGCTCGTCTTTCACACCGAGGATCGACTCACACCAAGGTGGCACGTGGCACAGCCCTGTGGGAAAGCCTCGTGGGAAAGCCTCGAGGGACAGCCTCGAGGGAAAGCCACAGATCCCTTGATCCACGTGACAGGAAGCGTGACACTACTGCTGCAGCTCGGGAGGAAAGCGCACGTGCATGCCCCCACTCGAGACGAGGCCTGACTCCCCTGGGAGACTCAGAAGCACCCCAAGATCCATGGCAACACTGGAGAGGAATCCTCAGGTTCCGGCCCCGACTCCACACAAGGACTGAGGCCCCGGCATGGACGGAGAGGAATCCCGAGAGGTCCCCTAGCAACTCGCATGGGGACTGGCCTTTCCTGAGGCCACCAGAGCGGGTCCCTGAGGTCCCCGTCGTAACTCGAGAAGACCTGCCGCAACTCGAGAAAATCCAGGAGGTTCTCCCCTCCAGGCGAGATGAGGCCCATTTCCGCTGAGGCGTCTCGAGGCTGATCACACCTCACCTCTGGAACTTCGAAAGGGTCCTTCACACCCTTGGTGCAAATCAAGAAGTTCCCCGACCTAGCCGTCTCCACTCGAGAGGAATCACGAGGGTCCCGCCCACATCCAGAGGAGCCCCGTTTCCGCCTCGTAGCTCGAGATGAGGGATCCTTTCCCTGCTTCGTCGGGAAAGAGTTCCCGTCGCATCTCAAGAGGAGGCCCTCTCAACAGGAACGGCGAGAGGAACTCCAGGGTCGTGCCACCATTCCAAGAGTCCCCCAGATGTCTCAGTCCATTCCAGAGGAACCTCTTTCCCTTCACCGGCTCGTCTTTCACGCCGAGGATCGACTCACACCAAGGTGGCACGTGGCACAGCCCTGTGGGAAAGCCTCGTGGGAAAGCCTCGAGGGACAGCCTCGAGGGAAAGCCACAGATCCCTTGATCCACGGGACAGGAAGAGTGACACTACTGCTGCAGCTCGGGAGGAAAGCGCACGTGCATGCCCCCACTCGAGACGAGGCCTGACTCCCCTGGGGAGACTCAGAAGCACCCCAAGATCCATGGCAACACTGGAGAGGAATCCTCAGGTTCCGGCCCCGACTCCACACAAGGACTGAGGCCCCGGCATGGACGGGAGAGGAATCCCGAGGGGTCCCCTAGAAACTCGCATGGGGACTGGCCTTTCCTGAGGCCACCAGAGCGGGTCCCTGAGGTCCCCGTCGTAACTCGAGAAGACCTGCCGCAACTCGAGAAAATCCAGGAGGTTCTCCACTTCAGGCGAAATGAGGCCCATTTCCGTTGAGGCGTCTCAAGGCTGATCACACCTCACCTCTGGAACTTCGCAAGGGTCCTTCACACCCTTGGTGCAAATCAAGAAGTTCCCCGACCTAGCCGTCTCCACTCGAGAGGAATCACGAGGGTCCCGCCCACATCCAGAGGAGCCCCGTTTCCGCCTCGTAGCTCGAGATGAGGGATCCTTTCCCTGCTTCGTCGGGAAAGAGTTCCCGTCGCATCTCAAGAGGAGGCCCTCTCAACAGGAACGGCGAGAGGAACTCCAGGGTCGTGCCACCATTCCAAGAGTCCCCCAGATGTCTCAGTCCATTCCAGAGGAACCTCTTTTCCCTTCACCGGCTCGTCTTTCACGCCGAGGATCGACTCACACCAAGGTGGCACGTGGCACAGCCCTGTGGGAAAGCCTCGTGCGAAAGCCTCGAGGGACAGCCTCGAGGGAAAGCCACAGATCCCTTGATCCACGTGACAGGAAGCGTGACACTACTTCTGCAACTCGGGAGGAAAGCGCACGTGCATGCCCCCACTCGAGACGAGGCCTGACTCCCCTGGGGAGACTCAGAAGCACCCCAAGATCCATGGCAACACTGGAGAGGAATCCTCAGGTTCCGGCCCCGACTCCACACAAGGACTGAGGCCCCGGCATGGACGGGAGAGGAATCCCGAGAGGTCCCCTAGCAACTCGCATGGGGACTGGCGTTTCCTGAGGCCACCAGAGCGGGTCCCTGAGGTCCCCGTCGTAACTCGAGAAGACCTGCCGCAACTCGAGAAAATCCAGGAGGTTCTCCCCTCCAGGCGAGATGAGGCCCATTTCCGCTGAGGCGTCTCGAGGCTGATCACACCTCACCTCTGGAACTTCGAAAGGGTCCTTCACACCCTTGGTGCAAATCAAGAAGTTCCCCGACCTAGCCGTCTCCACTCGAGAGGAATCACGAGGGTCCCGCCCACATCCAGAGGAGCCCCGTTTCCGCCTCGTAGCTCGAGATGAGGGATCCTTTCCCTGCTTCGTCGGGAAAGAGTTCCCGTCGCATCTCAAGAGGAGGCCCTCTCAACAGGAACGGCTAGAGGAACTCCAGGGTCGTGCCACCATTCCAAGAGTCCCCCAGATGTCTCAGTCCATTCCAGAGGAACCTCTTTTCCCTTCACCGGCTCGTCTTTCACGCCGAGGATCGACTCACACCAAGGTGGCACGTGGCACAGCCCTGTGGGAAAGCCTCGTGCGAAAGCCTCGAGGGACAGCCTCGAGGGGAAAGCCACAGATCCCTTGATCCACGTGACAGGAAGCGTGACACTACTGCTGCAACTCGGGAGGAAAGCGCACGTGCATGCCCCCACTCGAGACGAGGCCTGACTCCCCTGGGGAGACTCAGAAGAACCCCAAGATCCATGGCAACACTGGAGAGGAATCCTCAGGTTCCGGCCCCGACTCCACACAAGGACTGAGGCCCCGGCATGGACGGAAGAGGAATCCCGAGAGGTCCCCTAGCAACTCGCATGGGGACTGGCCTTTCCTGAGGCCACCAGAGCGGGTCCCTGAGGTCCCCGTCGTAACTCGAGAAGACCTGCCGCAACTCGAGAAAATCCAGGAGGTTATCCCCTCCAGGCGAGATGAGGCCCATTTCCGCTGAGGCGTCTCGAGGCTGATCACACCGCACCTCTGGAACTTCGAGAGGGTCCTTCACACCCTTGGTGCAAATCAAGAAGTTCCCCGACCTAGCCGTCTCCACTCGAGAGGAATCACGAGGGTCCCGCCCACATCCAGAGGAGCCCCGTTTCCGCCTCGTAGCTCGAGATGAGGGATCCTTTCCCTGCTTCGTCGGGAAAGAGTTCCCGGCGTTCCCGTCGCATCTCAAGAGGAGGACCTCTCAACAGGAACGGCGAGAGGAACTCCAGGGTCGTGCCACCATTCCAAGAGTCCCCCAGATGTCTCAGTCCATTCCAGAGGAACCTCTTTTCCCTTCACCGGCTCGTCTTTCACACCGAGGATCGACTCACACCAAGGGTGGCACGTGGCACAGCCCTGTGGGAAAGCCTCGTGGGAAAGCCTCGAGGGACAGCCTCGAGGGAAAGCCACAGATCCCTTGATCCACGTGACAGGAAGCGTGACACTACTGCTGCAGCTCGGGAGGAAAGCGCACGTGCATGCCCCCACTCGAGACGAGGCCTGACTCCCCTGGGGAGACTCAGAAGCACCCCAAGATCCATGGCAACACTGGAGAGGAATCCTCAGGTTCCGGCCCCGACTCCACACAAGGACTGAGGCCCCGGCATGGACGGGAGAGGAATCCCGAGAGGTCCCCTAGCAACTCGCATGGGGACTGGCCTTTCCTGAGGCCACCAGAGCGGGTCCCTGAGGTCCCCGTCGTAACTCGAGAAGACCTGCCGCAACTCGAGAAAATCCAGGAGGTTCTCCCCTCCAGGCGAGATGAGGCCCATTTCCGCTGAGGCGTCTCGAGGCTGATCACACCTCACCTCTGGAACTTCGAAAGGGTCCTTCACACCCTTGGTGCAAATCAAGAAGTTCCCCGACCTAGCCGTCTCCACTCGAGAGGAATCACGAGGGTCCCGCCCACATCCAGAGGAGCACCACCGTTTCCGCCTCGTAGCTCGAGATGAGGGATCCTTTCCCTGCTTCGTCGGGAAAGAGTTCCCGTCGCATCTCAAGAGGAGGCCCTCTCAACAGGAACGGCGAGAGGAACTCCAGGGTCGTGCCACCATTCCAAGAGTCCCCCCAGATGTCTCAGTCCATTCCAGAGGAACCTCTTTCCCTTCACCGGCTCGTCTTTCACGCCGAGGATCGACTCACACCAAGGTGGCACGTGGCACAGCCCTGTGGGAAAGCCTCGTGGGAAAGCCTCGAGGACAGCCTCGAGGGAAAGCCACAGATCCCTTGATCCACGGGACAGGAAGAGTGACACTACTGCTGCAGCTCGGGAGGAAAGCGCACGTGCATGCCCCCACTCGAGACGAGGCCTGACTCCCCTGGGGAGACTCAGAAGCACCCAAGATCCATGGCAACACTGGAGAGGAATCCTCAGGTTCCGGCCCCGACTCCACACAAGGACTGAGGCCCCGGCATGGACGGGAGAGGAATCCCGAGGGGTCCCCTAGAAACTCGCATGGGGACTGGCCTTTCCTGAGGCCACCAGAGCGGGTCCCTGAGGTCCCCGTCGTAACTCGAGAAGACCTGCCGCAACTCGAGAAAATCCAGGAGGTTCTCCACTTCAGGCGAGATGAGGCCCATTTCCGTTGAGGCGTCTCAAGGCTGATCACACCTCACCTCTGGAACTTCGCAAGGGTCCTTCACACCCTTGGTGCAAATCAAGAAGTTCCCCGACCTAGCCGTCTCCACTCGAGAGGAATCACGAGGGTCCCGCCCACATCCAGAGGAGCCCCGTTTCCGCCTCGTAGCTCGAGATGAGGGATCCTTTCCCTGCTTCGTCGGGAAAGAGTTCCCGTCGCATCTCAAGAGGAGGCCCTCTCAACAGGAACGGCGAGAGGAACTCCAGGGTCGTGCCACCATTCCAAGAGTCCCCCAGATGTCTCAGTCCATTCCAGAGGAACCTCTTTTCCCTTCACCGGCTCGTCTTTCACGCCGAGGATCGACTCACACCAAGGTGGCACGTGGCACAGCCCTGTGGGAAAGCCTCGTGCGAAAGCCTCGAGGGACAGCCTCGAGGGAAAGCCACAGATCCCTTGATCCACGTGACAGGAAGCGTGACACTACTTCTGCAACTCGGGAGGAAAGCGCACGTGCATGCCCCCACTCGAGACGAGGCCTGACTCCCCTGGGGAGACTCAGAAGCACCCCAAGATCCATGGCAACACTGGAGAGGAATCCTCAGGTTCCGGCCCCGACTCCACACAAGGACTGAGGCCCCGGCATGGACGGGAGAGGAATCCCGAGAGGTCCCTAGCAACTCGCATGGGGACTGGCCTTTCCTGAGGCCACCAGAGCGGGTCCCTGAGGTTCCCGTCGTAACTCGAGAAGACCTGCCGCAACTCGAGAAAATCCAGGAGGTTCTCCCCTCCAGGCGAGATGAGGCCCATTTCCGCTGAGGCGTCTCGAGGCTGATCACACCTCACCTCTGGAACTTCGAAAGGGTCCTTCACACCCTTGGTGCAAATCAAGAAGTTCCCCGACATACCCGTCTCCGCTCGAGAGGAATCACGAGGGTCCCGCCCACATCCAGAGGAGCCCCGTTTCCGCCTCGTAGCTCGAGATGAGGGATCCTTTCCCTGCTTCGTCGGGAAAGAGTCCCCGGCGTTCCCGTCGCATCTCAAGAGGAGGCCCTCTCAACAGGAACGGCGAGAGGAACTCCAGGGTCGTGCCACCATTCCAAGAGTCCCCCAGATGTCTCAGTCCATTCCAGAGGAACCTCTTTTCCCTTCACCGGCTCGTCTTTCACGCCGAGGATCGACTCCCACCAAGGTGGCACGTGGCACAGCCCTGTGGGAAAGCCTCGTGGGAAAGCCTCGAGGGACAGCCTCGAGGGAAAGCCACAGATCCCTTGATCCACGTGACAGGAAGCGTGACACTACTTCTGCAACTCGGGAGGAAAGCGCACGTGCATGCCCCCACTCGAGACGAGGCCTGACTCCCCTGGGGAGACTCAGAAGCACCCCAAGATCCATGGCAACACTGGAGAGGAATCCTCAGGTTCCGGCCCCGACTCCACACAAGGACTGAGGCCCCGGCATGGACGGGAGAGGAATCCGAGAGGTCCCCTCGCAACTCGCATGGGGACTGGCCTTTCCTGAGGCCACCAGAGCGGGTCCCTGAGGTTCCCGTCGTAACTCGAGAAGACCTGCCCCAACTCGAGAAAATCCAGGAGGTTCTCCCCTCCAGGCGAGATGAGGCCCATGTCCGCTGAGGCGTCTCGAGGCTGATCACACCTCACCTCTGGAACTTCGAAAGGGTCCTTCACACCCTTGGTGCAAATCAAGAAGTTCCCCGACATACCCGTCTCCACTCGAGAGGAATCACGAGGGTCCCGCCCACATCCAGAGGAGCCCCGTTTCCGCCTCGTAGCTCGAGATGAGGGATCCTTTCCTGCTTCGTCGGGAAAGAGTTCCCGGCGTTCCCGTCGCATCTCAAGAGGAGGCCCTCTCAACAGGAACGGCGAGAGGAACTCCACGGTCGTGCCACCATTCCAAGAGTCCCCCAGATGTCTCAGTCCATTCCAGAGGAATCTCTTTTCCCTTCACCGGCTCATCTTTCACGCCGAGGAT
>NW_026292734.1:300000-469156 GCF_023091745.1 Budorcas taxicolor
CAGACCACAGCCAGGAGCCCTGGGAGCCTGGTGCTCTCCGTGCCGTGCTGAGTCTGAGCAGGCAAAGCGACCGCTGGAGGAGCCCTGCAGTTGCCATTCCCTTCCCTATGACAGAGCTCTCACGGCTGGAGGGCTTGGCGGCGTGCAACCCACCGACCCCGAAGCCCTCCGCAAGGACGCCTGGGGACTAGGTGCAAAGGCAAGGCAGGAGTGGAGCTGAGGCCAGGAAGGCGCCAGGAGCGTCTCCCAGTCTCGCGCAGCCTGCTCCTTCCTGGTCAGGAAGCCTAGCAGGGAGGCAAGTCTGGGCAAGGCTCGCCCAGGGCAGAGCAGCCTCAGGCCGGGAACTCGGCCCGATCGGGCCTCTGAGCAGAGCTGGAGCTCTGCCGTACTGGAGGCTCACTGGGCTCCGCCCAAGAAGTGATTGCAGCCGCACGCAGCTGGGCTGCCTCCTCTTCCCCCAAGGAGGCTCGCTTCCCGCATGCTGTGCACTAGGCTTCCAGGCGGGGGCGCCCCGCGCCTCCTACAGGTCTTGGCTCAGGGGCTGCTTCCCTTGAGCTGGGGCTGCCAGCGGGAGCCCAGACACGCAGGGGCAGGCCCCACCACCCGCACACGTCTCGGCTGGGGAGGAGAGCGCTAGGGAAATGACGTCGGTCGGGCAACTTCTGGGTGCCCACGGAGTCAGCCTCCGGGTGTGTGGAGCTGCAGACCACAGCCAGGGAAGCGGTGAGCCTTGTGCTCTCCGTGCGGCGCTGAGTCTGGGCGGCCAAGCAACCGCTGGAGGAGCCCTGCCCTTGCCCTTCCCTCCCCTCTAATAGAGGCCTCACTGCTGGAGGGCTTGGCAGTGTGCAAGCCACCGGCTCCTAAGCCTTCCACAAGGACGCCTGGGGCCTAGATGCAGAGGCAAGGCAGGAGTGGAGCTGAGGCCAGGAAGGCGCCAGTGGCCTCTCCCAACATCGCACAGCCTGCTCCTTCCTGGGCAGGAAGCATAGAAGCGAGGCAAGCCTGGGCAAGTCTCGCACATGGCAGAGCATCCTCGCGCAAGGACCTTGACTAGATCCGGCCTCTGAGCAGAGCTGGGGCTCTGCCGAACTGGAGGCACACTCGGCTGCGTCCATGCAGGTATGACAGCTGCACGAGGCTTGGCTCCCTCGACACTTCCCAAGGAGGCTCGCTTCCAAGCGCACTGTGCACTTGGCTTCCAGGCAGGGACGCCCCGCGCCTCCTGCAAGTCTTGGCACAGGGGCTGCTTCCCCTGAGCTGAGGCTGTGGGCGGCCGCCCAGACAGGCAGGGGCAGGCCCCAACCACCTGCACACGTCTCTGCTGGTTAGGAGAGCACTAGGGAAATGACGTCTGTCAGGCAGCTTCTGGGCGCTCACGGAGTCAGCCTCCGGGTGTGTGGGGCTGCAGACCACAGCCAGGAGCCCTGGGAGCCTGGTGCTCTCCGTGCCGTGCTGAGTCTGGGAAGCCACGCGACCGCTGGAGGAGCCCTGCAGTTGCCATTCCCTTCCCTATGACAGAGCTCTCACGGCTGGAGGGCTTGGCGGCGTGCAACCCACCGACCCCGAAGCCCTCCGCAAGGACGCCTGGGGACTAGGTGCAAAGGCAAGGCAGGAGTGGAGCTGAGGCCAGGAAGGCGCCAGGAGCGTCTCCCAGTCTCGCGCAGCCTGCTCCTTCCTGGTCAGGAAGCCTAGCAGGGAGGCAAGTCTGGGCAAGGCTCGCCCAGGGCAGAGCAGCCTCAGGCCCGGAACTCGGCCAGATCGGGCCTCTGAGCAGAGCTGGAGCTCTGCCGTACTGGAGGCTCACTGGGCTCCGCCCAAGAAGTGATTGCAGCCGCACGCAGCTGGGCTGCCTCCTCTTCCCCCAAGGAGGCTCGCTTCCCGCATGCTGTGCACTAGGCTTCCAGGCGGGGGCGCCCCGCGCCTCCTACAGGTCTTGGCTCAGGGGCTGCTTCCCTTGAGCTGGGGCTGCCAGCGGGAGCCCAGACACGCAGGGGCAGGCCCCACCACCCGCACACGTCTCGGCTGGGGAGGAGAGCGCTAGGGAAATGACGTCTGTCGGGCAACTTCTGGGCGCCCACGGAGTCAGCCTCCGGGTGTGTGGGGCTGCAGACCACAGCCAGGGGAGCTGTGAGCCTTGTGCTCTCCGTGCGGCGCTGAGTCTGGGCGGCCAAGCAACCGCTGGAGGAGCCCTGCCCTTGCCCTCCCCTCCCCTCTAATAGAGGCCTCACTGCTGGAGGGCTTGGCAGTGTGCAAGCCACCGGCTCCTAAGCCTTCCCCAAGGACGCCTGGGGCCTAGATGCAGAGGCAAGGCAGGAGTGGAGCTGAGGCCAGGAAGGCGCCAGTGGCCTCTCCCAGCATCGCACAGCCTGCTCCTTCCTGGGCAGGAAGCCTAGAAGCGAGGCAAGCCTGGGCAAGTCTCGCACAGGGCAGAGCAGCCTCGCGCAAGGACCTTGACTAGATCCGGCCTCTGAGCAGAGCTGGGGCTCTGCCGTACTGGAGGCACACTCGGCTGCGCCCAAGCAGGGATGGCAGCTGCACGCGGCTTGGCTCCCTCGACTCTTCCCAAGGAGGCTCGCTTGCAAGAGCACTGTGCACTTGGTTTCCAGGCAGGGACGCCCCGCGCCTCCTGCAAGTCTTGGCACATGGGCTGCTTCCCCTGAGCTGAGGCTGTGGGCGGCCGCCCAGACAGGCAGGGGCAGGCCCCAACCACCTGCACATGTCTCTGCTGGTTAGGAGAGCACTAGGGAAATGACGTCTGTCAGGCAGCTTCTGGGCGCTCACGGAGTCAGCATCCGGCTGTGTGGGGCTGCAGACCACAGCCAGGAGCCCTGGGAGCCTGGTGCTCTCCGTGCCGTGTTGAGTCTGGGCGGCCAAGCGACCGCTGGAGGAGCCCTGCAGTTGCCATTCCCTTCCCTATGACAGAGCTCTCACGGCTGGAGGGCTTGGCAGCGTGCAACCCACCGGCCCAGAAGCCCTCCGCAAGGACGCCTGGGGACTAGGTGCAAAGGCAAGGCAGGAGTGGAGCTGAGGCCAGGAAGGCGCCAGGAGCGTCTCCCAGTCTCGCGCAGCCTGCTCCTCCCTGGTCAGGAAACCTAGCAGGGAGGCAAGTCTGGGCAAGGCTCGCCCAGGGCAGAGCAGCCTCAGGCCAGGAACTCGGCCAGATCGGGCCTCTGAGCAGAGCTGGAGCTCTGCCGTACTGGAGGCTCACTGGGCTCCGCCCAAGAAGTGATTGCAGCCGCACGCAGCTGGGCTGCCTCCTCTTCCCCCAAGGAGGCTCGCTTCCCGCATGCTGTGCACTAGGCTTCCAGGCGGGGGCGCCCCGCGCCTCCTACAGGTCTTGGCCCAGGGGCTACTTCCCTTGAGCTGGGGCTACCAGCGGGCGCCCAGACACGCAGGGGCAGGCCCCACCACCCGCACACGTCTCGGCTGGGGAGGAGAGCTCTAGGGAAATGACGTCTGTCGGGCAACTTCTGGGTGCCCACGGAGTCAGCCTCCGGGTGTGTGGGGCTGCAGACCACAGCCAGGGGAGCGGTGAGCCTTGTGCTCTCCGTGCGGCGCTGAGTCTGGGCGGCCAAGCAACCGCTGGAGGAGCCCTGCCCTTGCCCTCCCCTCCCCTCTAATAGAGGCCTCACTGCTGGAGGGCTTGGCAGTGTGCAAGCCACCGGCTCCTAAGCCTTCCCCAAGGACGCCTGGGGCCTAGATGCAGAGGCAAGGCAGGAGTGGAGCTGAGGCCAGGAAGGCGCCAGTGGCCTCTCCCAGCATCGCACAGCCTGCTCCTTCCTGGGCAGGAAGCCTAGAAGCGAGGCAAGCCTGGGCAAGTCTCGCACAGGGCAGAGCAGCCTCGCGCAAGGACCTTGACTAGATCCGGCCTCTGAGCAGAGCTGGGGCTCTGCCGTACTGGAGGCACACTCGGCTGCGCCCAAGCAGGGATGGCAGCTGCACGCGGCTTGGCTCCCTCGACTCTTCCCAAGGAGGCTCGCTTGCAAGCGCACTGTGCACTTGGTTTCCAGGCAGGGACGCCCCGCGCCTCCTGCAAGTCTTGGCACAGGGGCTGCTTCCCCTGAGCTGAGGCTGTGGGAGGCCGCCCAGACAGGCAGGGGCAGGCCCCAACCACCTGCACACGTCTCTGCTGGTTAGGAGAGCACTAGGGAAATGACGTCTCTCAGGCAGCTTCTGGGCGCTCACGGAGTCAGCCTCCGGCTGTGTGGGGCTGCAGACCACAGCCAGGAGCCCTGGGAGCCTGGTACTCTCCGTGCCGTGTTGAGTCTGGGCGGCCAAGCGACCGCTGGAGGAGCCCTGCAGTTGCCATTCCCTTCCCTATGACAGAGCTCTCACGGCTGGAGGGCTTGGCAGCGTGCAACCCACCGGCCCAGAAGCCGTCCGCAAGGACGCCTGGGGACAAGGTGCAAAGGCAAGGCAGGAGTGGAGCTGAGGCCAGGAAGGCGCCAGGAGCGTCTCCCAGTCTCGCGCAGCCTGCTCCTTCCTGGTCAGGAAGCCTAGCAGGGAGGCAAGCCTGGGCAACGCTCGCCCAGGGCAGAGCAGCCTCAGGCCAGGAACTCGGCCAGATCGGGCCTCTGAGCAGAGCTGGAGCTCTGCCATACTGGAGGCTCACTGGGCTCCGCCCAAGAAGTGATTGCAGCCGCACGCAGCTGTGCTGCCTCCTCTTCCCCCAAGGAGGCTCGCTTCCCGCATGCTGTGCACTAGGTTTCCAGGCGGGGGCGCCCCGCGCCTCCTACAGGTCTTGGCCCAGTGCTGCTTCCCTTGAGCTGGGGCTACCAGCGGGAGCCCAGACACGCAGGGGCAGGCCCCACCACCCGCACACGTCTCGGCTGGGGAGGAGAGCGCTAGGGAAATGACGTCTGTCGGGCAACTTCTGGGCGCCCACGGAGTCAGCCTCCGGGTGTGTGGGGCTGCAGACCACAGCCAGGGGAGCTGTGAGCCTTGTGCTCTCCGTGCGGCGCTGAGTCTGGGCGGCCAAGCAACCGCTGGAGGAGCCCTGCCCTTGCCCTCCCCTCCCCTCTAATAGAGGCCTCACTGCTGGAGGGCTTGGCAGTGTGCAAGCCACCGGCTCCTAAGCCTTCCCCAAGGACGCCTGGGGCCTAGATGCAGAGGCAAGGCAGGAGTGGAGCTGAGGCCAGGAAGGCGCCAGTGGCCTCTCCCAGCATCGCGCAGCCTGCTCCTTCCTGGGCAGGAAGCCTAGAAGCGAGGCAAGCCTGGGCAAGTCTCGCACAGGGCAGAGCAGCCTCGCGCAAGGACCTTGACTAGATCCGGCCTCTGAGCAGAGCTGGGGCTCTGCCGTACTGGAGGCACACTCGGCTGCGCCCAAGCAGGGATGGCAGCTGCACGCGGCTTGGCTCCCTCGACTCTTCCCAAGGAGGCTCGCTTGCAAGCGCACTGTGCACTTGGCTTCCAGGCAGGGACGCCCCGCGCCTCCTGCAAGTCTTGGCACAGGGGCTGCTTCCCCTGAGCTGAGGCTGTGGGCGGCCGCCCAGACACGCAGGGGCAGGCCCCAACCACCTGCACACGTCTCTGCTGGTTAGGAGAGCACTAGGGAAATGACGTCTGTCAGGCAGCTTCTGGGCGCTCACGGAGTCAGCCTCCGGCTGTGTGGGGCTGCAGACCACAGCCAGGAGCCCTGGGAGCCTGGTGCTCTCCGTGCCGTGTTGAGTCTGGGCGGCCAAGCGACCGCTGGAGGAGCCCTGCCCTTGCCCTCCCCTCCCCTCTAATAGAGGCCTCACTGCTGGAGGGCTTGGCAGTGTGCAAGCCACCGGCTCCTAAGCCTTCCCCAAGGACGCCTGGGGCCTAGATGCAGAGGAAAGGCAGGAGTGGAGCTGAGGCCAGGAAGGCGCCAGTGGCCTCTCCCAGCATCGCACAGCCTGCTCCTTCCTGGGCAGGAAGCCTAGAAGCGAGGCAAGCCTGGGCAAGTCTCGCACAGGGCAGAGCAGCCTCGCGCAAGGACCTTGACTAGATACGGCCTCTGAGCAGAGCTGGGGCTCTGCCGTACTGGAGGCACACTCGGCTGCGCCCAAGCAGGGATGGCAGCTGCACGCGGCTTGGCTCCCTCGACTCTTCCCAAGGAGGCTCGCTTGCAAGTGCACTGTGCACTTGGCTTCCAGGCAGGGACGCCCCGCGCCTCCTGCAAGTCTTGGCACAGGGGCTGCTTCCCCTGAGCTGAGGCTGTGGGCGGCCGCCCAGACACGCAGGGGCAGGCCCCAACCACCTGCACACGTCTCTGCTGGTTAGGAGAGCACTAGGGAAATGACGTCTGTCAGGCAGCTTCTGGGCGCTCACGGAGTCAGCCTCCGGGTGTGTGGGGCTGCAGACCACAGCCAGGAGCCCTGGGAGCCTGGTGCTCTCCGTGCCGTGCTGAGTCTGGGCGGCCAAGCGACCGCTGGAGGAGCCCGGCAGTTGCCATTCCCTTCCCTATGACAGAGCTCTCACGGCTGGAGGGCTTGGCGGCGTGCAACCCACTGACCCCGAAGCCCTCCGCAAGGACGCCTGGGGACTAGGTGCAAAGGCAAGGCAGGAGTGGAGCTGAGGCCAGGAAGGCGCCAGGAGCGTCTCCCAGTCTCGCGCAGCCTGCTCCTTCCTGGTCAGGAAGCCTACCAGCGAGGCAAGTCTGGGCAAGGCTCGCCTAGGGCAGAGCAGCCTCAGGCCGGGAACTCGGCCAGATCGGGCCTCTGAGCAGAGCTGGAGCTCTGCCGTAATGGAGGCTCACTGGGCTCCCCCCAAGAAGTGATTGCAGCCGCACGCAGCTGGGCTGCCTCCTCTTCCCCCAAGGAGGCTCGCTTCCCGCATGCTGTGCACTAGGCTTCCAGGCGGGGGCGCCCCGCGCCTCCTACAGGTCTTGGCTCAGGGGCTGCTTCCCTTGAGCTGGGGCTGCCAGCGGGAGCCCAGACACGCAGGGGCAGGCCCCACCACCCGCACACGTCTCGGCTGGGGAGGAGAGCGCTAGCGAAATGACGTCTGTCGGGCAACTTCTGGGCGCCCACGGAGTCAGCCTCCGGGTGTGTGGGGCTGCAGACCACAGCCAGGGGAGCTGTGAGCCTTGTGCTCTCCGTGCGGCGCTGAGTCTGGGCGGCCAAGCAACCGCTGGAGGAGCCCTGCCCTTGCCCTCCCCTCCCCTCTAATAGAGGCCTCACTGCTGGAGGGCTTGGCAGTGTGCAAGCCACCGGCTCCTAAGCCTTCCCCAAGGACGCCTGGGGCCTAGATGCAGAGGCAAGGCAGGAGTGGAGCTGAGGCCAGGAAGGCGCCAGTGGCCTCTCCCAGCATCGCACAGCCTGCTCCTTCCTGGGCAGGAAGCCTAGAAGCGAGGCAAGCCTGGGCAAGTCTCGCACAGGGCAGAGCAGCCTCGCGCAAGGACCTTGACTAGATCCGGCCTCTGAGCAGAGCTGGGGCTCTGCCGTACTGGAGGCACACTCGGCTGCGCCCAAGCAGGGATGGCAGCTGCACGCGGCTTGGCTCCCTCGACTCTTCCCAAGGAGGCTCGCTTCAAAGCGCACTGTGCACTTGGCTTCCAGGCAGGGACGCCCCGCGCCTCCTGCAAGTCTTGGCACAGGGGCTGCTTCCCCTGAGCTGAGGCTGTGGGCGGCCGCCCAGACAGGCAGGGGCAGGCCCCAACCACCTGCACACGTCTCTGCTGGTTAGGAGAGCACTAGGGAAATGACGTCTGTCAGGCAGCTTCTGGGCGCTCACGGAGTCAGCCTCCGGGTGTGTGGGGCTGCAGACCACAGCCAGGAGCCCTGGGAGCCTGGTGCTCTCCGTGCCGTGCTGAGTCTGGGCGGCCAAGCGACCGCTGGAGGAGCCCTGCAGTTGCCATTCCCTTCCCTATGACAGAGCTCTCACGGCTGGAGGGCTTGGCGGCGTGCAACCCACCGACCCCGAAGCCCTCCGCAAGGACGCCTGGGGACTAGGTGCAAAGGCAAGGCAGGAGTGGAGCTGAGGCCAGGAAGGCGCCAGGAGCGTCTCCCAGTCTCGGGCAGCCTGCTCCTTCCTGGTCAGGAAGCCTAGCAGGGAGGCAAGTCTGGGCAAGGCTCGCCCAGGGCAGAGCAGCCTCAGGCCGGGAACTCGGCCAGATCGGGCCTCTGAGCAGAGCTGGAGCTCTGCCGTACTGGAGGCTCACTGGGCTCCGCCCAAGAAGTGATTGCAGCCGCACGCAGCTGGGCTGCCTCCTCTTCCCCCAAGGAGGCTCGCTTCCCGCATGCTGTGCACTAGGCTTCCAGGCGGGGGCGCCCCGCGCCTCCTACAGGTCTTGGCTCAAGGGCTGCTTCCCTTGAGCTGGGGCTGCCAGCGGGAGCCCAGACACGCAGGGGCAGGCCCCACCACCCACACACGTCTCGGCTGGGGAGGAGAGCGCTAGGGAAATGTCGTCTGTCGGGCAACTTCTGGGCGCCCACGGAGTCAGCCTCCGGGTGTGTGGGGCTGCAGACCACAGCCAGGGGAGCTGTGAGCCTTGTGCTCTCCGTGCGGCGCTGAGTCTGGGCGGCCAAGCAACCGCTGGAGGAGCCCTGCCCTTGCCCTCCCCTCCCCTCTAATAGAGGCCTCACTGCTGGAGGGCTTGGCAGTGTGCAAGCCACCGGCTCCTAAGCCTTCCCCAAGGACGCCTGGGGCCTAGATGCAGAGGCAAGGCAGGAGTGGAGCTGAGGCCAGGAAGGCGCCAGTGGCCTCTCCCAGCATCGCACAGCCTGCTCCTTCCTGGGCAGGAAGCCAAGAAGCGAGGCAAGCCTGGGCAAGTCTCGCACAGGGCAGAGCAGCCTCGCGCAAGGACCTTGACTAGATCCGGCCTCTGAGCAGAGCTGGGGCTCTGCCGTACTGGAGGCACACTCGGCTCCGCCCAAGCAGGGATGGCAGCTGCACGCGGCTTGGCTCCCTCGACTCTTCCCAAGGAGGCTCGCTTGCAAGCGCACTGTGCACTTGGCTTCCAGGCAGGGACGCCCCGCGCCTCCTGCAAGTCTTGGCACAGGGGCTGCTTCCCCTGAGCTGAGGCTGTGGGCGGCCGCCCAGACACGCAGGGGCAGGCCCCAACCACCTGCACACGTCTCTGCTGGTTAGGAGAGCACTAGGGAAATGACGTCTGTCAGGCAGCTTCTGGGCGCTCACGGAGTCAAGCCTCCCGGTGTGTGGGGCTGCAGACCACAGCCAGGAGCCCTGGGATCCTGGTGCTCTCCGTGCCATGCTGAGTCTGGGCGGCCAAGCGACCGCTGGAGGAGCCCTGCAGTTGCCATTCCCTTCCCTATGACAGAGCTCTCACGGCTGGAGGGCTTGGCGGCGTGCAACCCACCGACCCCGAAGCCCTCCGCAAGGACGCCTGGGGACTAGGTGCAAAGGCAAGGCAGGAGTGGAGCTGAGGCCAGGAAGGCGCCAGGAGCGTCTCCCAGTCTCGCGCAGCCTGCTCCTTCCTGGTCAGGAAGCCTAGCAGGGAGGCAAGTCTGGGCAAGGCTCGCCCAGGGCAGAGCAGCCTCAGGCCGGGAACTCGGCCAGATCGGGCCTCTGAGCAGAGCTGGAGCTCTGCCGTACTAAGGCTCACTAGGCTCCGCCCAAGAAGTGATTGCAGCCGCACGCAGCTGGGCTGCCTCCTCTTCCCCCAAGGAGGCTCGCTTCCCGCATGCTGTGCACTAGGCTTCCAGGCGGGGGCGCCCCGCGCCTCCTACAGGTCTTGGCTCAGGGGCTTCTTCCCTTGAGCTGGGGCTGCCAGCGGGAGCCCAGACACGCAGGGGCAGGCCCCACCACCCGCACACGTCTCGGCTGGGGAGGAGAGCGCTAGGGAAATGTCGTCTGTCGGGCAACTTCTGGGCGCCCACGGAGTCAGCCTCCGGGTGTGTGGGGCTGCAGACCACAGCCAGGGGAGCTGTGAGCCTTGTGCTCTCCGTGCGGCGCTGAGTCTGGGCGGCCAAGCAACCGCTGGAGGAGCCCTGCCCTTGCCCTCCCCTCCCCTCTAATAGAGGCCTCACTGCTGGAGGGCTTGGCAGTGTGCAAGCCACCGGCTCCTAAGCCTTCCCCAAGGACGCCTGGGGCCTAGATGCAGAGGCAAGGCAGGAGTGGAGCTGAGGCCAGGAAGGCGCCAGTCGCCTCTCCCAGCATCGCACAGCCTGCTCCTTCCTGGGCAGGAAGCCTAGAAGCGAGGCAAGCCTGGGCAAGTCTCGCACAGGGCAGAGCAGCCTCGCGCAAGGACCTTGACTAGATCCGGCCTCTGAGCAGAGCTGGGGCTCTGCCGTACTGGAGGCACACTCGGCTGCGCCCAAGCAGGGATGGCAGCTGCACGCGGCTTGGCTCCCTCGACTCTTCCCAAGGAGGCTCGCTTGCAAGCGCACTGTGCACTTGGCTTCCAGGCAGGGACGCCCCGCGCCTCCTGCAAGTCTTGGTACAGGGGCTGCTTCCCCTGAGCTGAGGCTGTGGGCGGCCGCCCGGACACGCAGGGGCAGGCCCCAACCACCTGCACACGTCTCTGCTGGTTAGGAGAGCACTAGGGAAATGACGTCTGTCAGGCAGCTTCTGGGCGCTCACGGAGTCAGCCTCCGGCTGTGTGGGGCTGCAGACCACAGCCAGGAGCCCTGGGAGCCTGGTGCTCTCCGTGCCGTGTTGAGTCTGGGCGGCCAAGCGACCGCTGGAGGAGCCCTGCCCTTGCCCTCCCCTCCCCTCTAATAGAGGCCTCACTGCTGGAGGGCTTGGCAGTGTGCAAGCCACCGGCTCCTAAGCCTTCCCCAAGGACGCCTGGGGCCTAGATGCAGAGGCAAGGCAGGAGTGGAGCTGAGGCCAGGAAGGCGCCAGTGGCCTCTCCCAGCATCGCACAGCCTGCTCCTTCCTGGGCAGGAAGCCTAGAAGCGAGGCAAGCCTGGGCAAGTCTCGCACAGGGCAGAGCAGCCTCGCGCAAGGACCTTGACTAGATCCGGCCTCTGAGCAGAGCTGGGGCTCTGCCGTACTGGAGGCACCCTCGGCTGCGCCCAAGCAGGGATGGCAGCTGCACGCGGCTTGGCTCCCTCGACTCTTCCCAAGGAGGCTCGCTTGCAAGTGCACTGTGCACTTGGCTTCCAGGCAGGGACGCCCCGCGCCTCCTGCAAGTCTTGGCACAGGGGCTGCTTCCCCTGAGCTGAGGCTGTGGGCGGCCGCCCAGACACGCAGGGGCAGGCCCCAACCACCTGCACACGTCTCTGCTGGTTAGGAGAGCACTAGGGAAATGACGTCTGTCAGGCAGCTTCTGGGCGCTCACGGAGTCAGCCTCCGGGTGTGTGGGGCTGCAGACCACAGCCAGGAGCCCTGGGAGCCTGGTGCTCTCCGTGCCGTGCTGAGTCTGGGCGGCCAAGCGACCGCTGGAGGAGCCCGGCAGTTGCCATTCCCTTCCCTATGACAGAGCTCTCACGGCTGGAGTGCTTGGCGGCGTGCAACCCACTGACCCCGAAGCCCTCCGCAAGGACGCCTGGGGACTAGGTGCAAAGGCAAGGCAGGAGTGGAGCTGAGGCCAGGAAGGCGCCAGGAGCGTCTCCCAGTCTCGCGCAGCCTGCTCCTTCCTGGTCAGGAAGCCTAGCAGGGAGGCAAGTCTGGGCAAGGCTCGCCCAGGGCAGAGCAGCCTCAGGCCGGGAACTCGGCCAGATCGGGCCTCTGAGCAGAGCTGGAGCTCTGCCGTAATGGAGGCTCACTGGGCTCCCCCCAAGAAATGATTGCAGCCGCACGCAGCTGGGCTGCCTCCTCTTCCCCCAAGGAGGCTCGCTTCCCGCATGCTGTGCACTAGGCTTCCAGGCGGGGGCGCCCCGCGCCTCCTACAGGTCTTGGCTCAGGGGCTGCTTCCCTTGAGCTGGGGCTGCCAGCGGGAGCCCAGACACGCAGGGGCAGGCCCCACCACCCGCACACGTCTCGGCTGGGGAGCAGAGCGCTAGGGAAATGACGTCTGTCGGGCAACTTCTGGGCGCCCACGGAGTCAGCCTCCGGGTGTGTGGGGCTGCAGACCACAGCCAGGGGAGCTGTGAGCCTTGTGCTCTCCGTGCGGCGCTGAGTCTGGGCGGCCAAGCAACCGCTGGAGGAGCCCTGCCCTTGCCCTCCCCTCCCCTCTAATAGAGGCCTCACTGCTGGAGGGCTTGGCAGTGTGCAAGCCACCGGCTCCTAAGCCTTCCCCAAGGATGCCTGGGGCCTAGATTCAGAGGCAAGGCAGGAGTGGAGCTGAGGCCAGGAAGGCGCCAGTGGCCTCTCCCAGCATCGCACAGCCTGCTCCTTCCTGGGCAGGAAGCCTAGAAGCGAGGCAAGCCTGGGCAAGTCTCGCACAGGGCAGAGCAGCCTCGCGCAAGGACCTTGACTAGATCCGGCCTCTGAGCAGAGCTGGGGCTCTGCGGTACTGGAGGCACACTCGGCTGCGCCCAAGCAGGGATGGCAGCTGCACGCGGCTTGGCTCCCTCGACTCTTCCCAAGGAGGCTCGCTTGCAAGCGCACTGTGCACTTGGCTTCCAGGCAGGGACGCCCCGCGCCTCCTGCAAGTCTTGGCACAGGGGCTGCTTCCCCTGAGCTGAGGCTGTGGGCGGCCGCCCAGACACGCAGGGGCAGGCCCCAACCACCTGCACACGTCTCTGCTGGTTAGAAGAGCACTAGGGAAATGACGTCTGTCAGGCAGCTTCTGGGCGCTCACGGAGTCAGCCTCCGGGTGTGTGGGGCTGCAGACCACAGCCAGGAGCCCTGGGATCCTGGTGCTCTCCGTGCCGTGCTGAGTCTGGGCGGCCAAGCGACCGCTGGAGGAGCCCTGCAGTTGCCATTCCCTTCCCTATGACAGAGCTCTCACGGCTGGAGGGCTTGGCGGCGTGCAACACACCGACCCCGAAGCCCTCCGCAAGGACGCCTGGGGACTAGGTGCAAAGGCAAGGCAGGAGTGGAGCTGAGGCCAGGAAGGCGCCAGGAGCGTCTCCCAGTCTCGCGCAGCCTGCTCCTTCCTGGTCAGGAAGCCTAGCAGGGAGGCAAGTCTGGGCAAGGCTCGCCCAGGGCAGAGCAGCCTCAGGCCGGGAACTCGGCCCGATCGGGCCTCTGAGCAGAGCTGGAGCTCTGCCGTACTGGAGGCTCACTGGGCTCCGCCCAAGAAGTGATTGCAGCCGCACGCAGCTGGGCTGCCTCCTCTTCCCCCAAGGAGGCTCGCTTCCCGCATGCTGTGCACTAGGCTTCCAGGCGGGGGCGCCCCGCGCCTCCTACAGGTCTTGGCTCAGGGGCTGCTTCCCTTGAGCTGGGGCTGCCAGCGGGAGCCCAGACACGCAGGGGCAGGCCCCACCACCCGCACACGTCTCGGCTGGGGAGGAGAGCGCTAGGGAAATGACGTCTGTCGGGCAACTTCTGGGCGCCCACGGAGTCAGCCTCCGGGTGTGTGGGGCTGCAGACCACAGCCAGGGGAGCTGTGAGCCTTGTGCTCTCCGTGCGGCGCTGAGTCTGGGCGGCCAAGCAACCGCTGGAGGAGCCCTGCCCTTGCCCTCCCCTCCCCTCTAATAGAGGCCTCACTGCTGGAGGGCTTGGCAGTGTGCAAGCCACCGGCTCCTAAGCCTTCCCCAAGGACGCCTGGGGCCTAGATGCAGAGGCAAGGCAGGAGTGGAGCTGAGGCCAGGAAGGCGCCAGTGGCCTCTCCCAGCATCGCACAGCCTGCTCCTTCCTGGGCAGGAAGCCTAGAAGCGAGGCAAGCCTGGGCAAGTCTCGCACAGGGCAGAGCAGCCTCACGCAAGGACCTTGACTAGATCCGGCCTCTGAGCAGAGCTGGGGCTCTGCCGTACTGGAGGCACACTCGGCTGCGCCCAAGCAGGGATGGCAGCTGCACGCGGCTTGGCTCCCTCGACTCTTCCCAAGGAGGCTCGCTTGCAAGCGCACTGTGCACTTGGCTTCCAGGCAGGGACGCCCCGCGCCTCCTGCAAGTCTTGGCACAGGGGCTGCTTCCCCTGAGCTGAGGCTGTGGGCGGCCGCCCAGACAGGCAGGGGCAGGCCCCAACCACCTGCACACGTCTCTGCTGGTTAGGAGAGCACTAGGGAAATGACGTCTGTCAGGCAGCTTCTGGGCGCTCACGGAGTCAGCCTCCGGGTGTGTGGGGCTGCAGACCACAGCCAGGAGCCCTGGGAGCCTGGTGCTCTCCGTGCCGTGCTGAGTCTGGGCGGCCAAGCGACCGCTGGAGGAGCCCTGCAGTTGCCATTCCCTTCCCTATGACAGAGCTCTCACGGCTGGAGGGCTTGGCGGCGTGCAACCCACCGACCCCGAAGCCCTCCGCAAGGACGCCTGGGGACTAGGTGCAAAGGCAAGGCAGGAGTGGAGCTGAGGCCAGGAAGGCGCCAGGAGCGTCTCCCAGTCTCGCGCAGCCTGCTCCTTCCTGGTCAGGAAGCCTAGCAGCGAGGCAAGTCTGGGCAAGGCTCGCCCAGGGCAGAGCAGCCTCAGGCCGGGAACTCGGCCCGATCGGGCCTCTGAGCAGAGCTGGAGCTCTGCCGTACTGGAGGCTCACTGGGCTCCGCCCAAGAAGTGATTGCAGCCGCAGGCAGCTGGGCTGCCTCCTCTTCCCCCAAGGAGGCTCGCTTCCCGCATGCTGTGCACTAGGCTTCCAGGCGGGGGCGCCCCGCGCCTCCTACAGGTCTTGGCTCAGGGGCTGCTTCCCTTGAGCTGGGGCTGCCAGCGGGAGCCCAGACACGCAGGGGCAGGCCCCACCACCCGCACACGTCTCGGCTGGGGAGGAGAGCGCTAGGGAAATGTCGTCTGTCGGGCAACTTCTGGGCGCCCACGGAGTCAGCCTCCGGGTGTGTGGGGCTGCAGACCACAGCCAGGGGAGCTGTGAGCCTTGTGCTCTCCGTGCGGCGCTGAGTCTGGGCGGCCAAGCAACCGCTGGAGGAGCCCTGCCCTTGCCCTCCCCTCCCCTCTAATAGAGGCCTCACTGCTGGAGGGCTTGGCAGTGTGCAAGCCACTGGCTCCTAAGCCTTCCCCAAGGACGCCTGGGGCCTAGATGCAGAGGCAAGGCAGGAGTGGAGCTGAGGCCAGGAAGGCGCCAGTGGCCTCTCCCAGCATCGCACAGCCTGCTCCTTCCTGGGCAGGAAGCCTAGAAGCGAGGCAAGCCTGGGCAAGTCTCGCACAGGGCAGAGCAGCCTCGCGCAAGGACCTTGACTAGATCCGGCCTCTGAGCAGAGCTGGGGCTCTGCCGTACTGGAGGCACACTCGGCTGCGCCCAAGCAGGGATGGCAGCTGCACGCGGCTTGGCTCCCTCGACTCTTCCCAAGGAGGCTCGCTTGCAAGCGCACTGTGCACTTGGCTTCCAGGCAGGGACGCCCCGCGCCTCCTGCAAGTCTTGGCACAGGGGCTGCTTCCCCTGAGCTGAGGCTGTGGGCGGCCGCCCAGACAGGCAGGGGCAGGCCCCAACCACCTGCACACGTCTCTGCTGGTTAGGAGAGCACTAGGGAAATGACGTCTGTCAGGCAGCTTCTGGGCGCTCAGGGAGTCAAGCCTCCCGGTGTGTGGGGCTGCAGACCACAGCCAGGAGCCCTGGGAGCCTGGTGCTCTCCGTGCCGTGCTGAGTCTGGGCGGCCAAGCGACCGCTGGAGGAGCCCTGCAGTTGCCATTCCCTTCCCTATGACAGAGCTCTCACGGCTGGAGGGCTTGGCGGCGTGCAACCCACCGGCCCCGAAGCCCTCCGCAAGGACGCCTGGGGACTAGGTGCAAAGGCAAGGCAGGAGTGGAGCTGAGGCCAGGAAGGCGCCAGGAGCGTCTCCCAGTCTCGCGCAGCCTGCTCCTTCCTGGTCAGGAAGCCTAGCAGGGAGGCAAGTCTGGGCAAGGCTCGCCCAGGGCAGAGCAGCCTCAGGCCGGGAACTCGGCCCGATCGGGCCTCTGAGCAGAGCTGGAGCTCTGCCGTACTAAGGCTCACTAGGCTCCGCCCAAGAAGTGATTGCAGCCGCACGCAGCTGGGCTGCCTCCTCTTCCCCCAAGGAGGCTCGCTTCCCGCATGCTGTGCACTAGGCTTCCAGGCGGGGGCGCCCCGCGCCTCCTACAGGTCTTGGCTCAGGGGCTGCTTCCCTTGAGCTGGGGCTGCCAGCGGGAGCCCAGACACGCAGGGGCAGGCCCCACCACCCGCACACGTCTCGGCTGGGGAGGAGAGCGCTAGGGAAATGACGTCTGTTGGGCAACTTCTGGGCGCCCACGGAGTCAGCCTCCGGGTGTGTGGGGCTGCAGACCACAGCCAGGGGAGCTGTGAGCCTTGTGCTCTCCGTGCGGCGCTGAGTCTGGGCGGCCAAGCAACCGCTGGAGGAGCCCTGCCCTTGCCCTCCCCTCCCCTCTAATAGAGGCCTCACTGCTGGAGGGCTTGGCAGTGTGCAAGCCACCGGCTCCTAAGCCTTCCCCAAGGACGCCTGGGGCCTAGATGCAGAGGCAAGGCAGGAGAGGAGCTGAGGCCAGGAAGGCGCCAGTGGCCTCTCCCAGCATCGCACAGCCTGCTCCTTCCTGGGCAGGAAGCCTAGAAGCGAGGCAAGCCTGGGCAAGTCTCGCACAGGGCAGAGCAGCCTCGCGCAAGGACCTTGACTAGATCCGGCCTCTGAGCAGAGCTGGGGCTCTGCCGTACTGGAGGCACACTCGGCTGCGCCCAAGCAGGGATGGCAGCTGCACGCGGCTTGGCTCCCTCGACTCTTCCCAAGGAGGCTCGCTTGCAAGCGCACTGTGCACTTGGCTTCCAGGGCAGGGACGCCCCGCGCCTCCTGCAAGTCTTGGCACAGGGGCTGCTTCCCCTGAGCTGAGGCTGTGGGCGGCCGCCCAGACAGGCAGGGGCAGGCCCCAACCACCTGCACACGTCTCTGCTGGTTAGGAGAGCACTAGGGAAATGACGTCTGTCAGGCAGCTTCTGGGCGCTCACGGAGTCAAGCCTCCCGGTGTGTGGGGGCTGCAGACCACAGCCAGGAGCCCTGGGATCCTGGTGCTCTCCATGCCGTGCTGAGTCTGGGGCGGCCAAGCGACCGCTGGAGGAGCCCTGCAGTTGCCATTCCCTTCCCTATGACAGAGCTCTCACGGCTGGAGGGCTTGGCGGCGTGCAACCCACCGACCCCGAAGCCCTCCGCAAGGACGCCTGGGGACTAGGTGCAAAGGCAAGGCAGGAGTGGAGCTGAGGCCAGGAAGGCGCCAGGAGCGTCTCCCAGTCTCGCGCAGCCTGCTCCTTCCTGGTCAGGAAGCCTAGCAGCGAGGCAAGTCTGGGCAAGGCTCGCCCAGGGCAGAGCAGCCTCAGGCCGGGAACTCGGCCCGATCGGGCCTCTGAGCAGAGCTGGAGCTCTGCCGTACTGGAGGCTCACTGGGCTCCGCCCAAGAAGTGATTGCAGCCGCAGGCAGCTGGGGCTGCCTCCTCTTCCCACAAGGAGGCTCGCTTCCCCGCATGCTGTGCACTAGGCTTCCAGGCGGGGGCGCCCCGCGCCTCCTACAGGTCTTGGCTCAGGGGCTGCTTCCCTTGAGCTGGGGCTGCCAGCGGGAGCCCAGACACGCAGGGGCAGGCCCCACCACCCGCACACGTCTCGGCTGGGGAGGAGAGCGCTAGGGAAATGTCGTCTGTCGGGCAACTTCTGGGCGCCCACGGAGTCAGCCTCCGGGTGTGTGGGGCTGCAGACCACAGCCAGGGGAGCTGTGAGCCTTGTGCTCTCCGTGCGGCGCTGAGTCTGGGCGGCCAAGCAACCGCTGGAGGAGCCCTGCCCTTGCCCTCCCCTCCCCCTCTAATAGAGGCCTCACTGCTGGAGGGCTTGGCAGTGTGCAAGCCACCGGCTCCTAAGCCTTCCCCAAGGACGCCTGGGGCCTAGATGCAGAGGCAAGGCAGGAGTGGAGCTGAGGGCCAGGAAGGCGCCAGTGGCCTCTCCCAGCATCGCACAGCCTGCTCCTTCCTGGGCAGGAAGCCTAGAAGCGAGGCAAGCTGGGCAAGTCTCGCACAGGGCAGAGCAGCCTCGCGCAAGGACCCTTGACTAGATCCGGCCTCTGAGCAGAGCTGGGGCTCTGCCGTACTGGAGGCACACTCGGCTGCGCCCAAGCAGGGATGGCAGCTGCACGCGGCTTGGCTCCCTCGACTCTTCCCAAGGGAGGCTCGCTTGCAAGCGCACTGTGCACTTGGCTTCCAGGCAGGGACGCCCCGCGCCTCCTGCAAGTCTTGGCACAGGGGCTGCTTCCC
Source organism: Budorcas taxicolor (assembly GCF_023091745.1). NCBI lineage: Eukaryota > Metazoa > Chordata > Mammalia > Artiodactyla > Bovidae > Budorcas > Budorcas taxicolor. The sequence goes on from NW_026292734.1 coordinate 318,111, forward strand.
CTGAGCTGAGGCTGTGGGCGGCCACCCAGACACGCAGGGGCAGGCCCCAACCACCTGCACACGTCTCTGCTGGTTAGGAGAGCACTAGGGAAATGACGTCTGTCAGGCAGCTTCTGGGCGCTCACGGAGTCAGCCTCCGGGTGTGTGGGGCTGCAGACCACAGCCAGGAGCCCTGGGAGCCTGGTGCTCTCCGTGCCGTGCTGAGTCTGGGCGGCCAAGCGACCGCTGGAGGAGCCCTGCAGTTGCCATTCCCTTCCCTATGACAGAGCTCTCACGGCTGGAGGGCTTGGCGGCGTGCAACCCACCGACCCCGAAGCTCTCCGCAAGGACGCCTGGGGACTAGGTGCAAAGGCAAGGCAGGAGTGGAGCTGAGGCCAGGAAGGCGCCAGGAGCGTCTCCCAGTCTCGCGCAGCCTGCTCCTTCCTGGTCAGGAAGCCTAGCAGGGAGGCAAGTCTGGGCAAGGCTCGCCCAGGGCAGAGCAGCCTCAGGCCGGGAACTCGGCCAGATCGGGCCTCTGAGCAGAGCTGGAGCTCTGCCGTACTGGAGGCTCACTGGGCTCCGCCCAAGAAGTGATTGCAGCCGCACGCAGCTGGGCTGCCTCCTCTTCCCCCAAGGAGGCTCGCTTCCCGCATGCTGTGCACTAGGCTTCCAGGCGGGGGCGCCCCGCGCCTCCTACAGGTCTTGGCTCAGGGGCTGCTTCCCTTGAGCTGGGGCTGCCAGCGGGAGCCCAGACACGCAGGGGCAGGCCCCACCACCCGCACACGTCTCGGCTGGGGAGGAGAGCGCTAGGGAAATGACGTCTGTCGGGCAACTTCTGGGCGCCCACGGAGTCAGCCTCCGGGTGTGTGGGGCTGCAGACCACAGCCAGGGGAGCTGTGAGCCTTGTGCTCTCCGTGCGGCGCTGAGTCTGGGCGGCCAAGCAACCGCTGGAGGAGCCCTGCCCTTGCCCTCCCCTCCCCTCTAATAGAGGCCTCACTGCTGGAGGGCTTGGCAGTGTGCAAGCCACCGGCTCCTAAGCCTTCCCCAAGGACGCCTGGGGCCTAGATGCAGAGGCAAGGCAGGAGTGGAGCTGAGGCCAGGAAGGCACCAGTGGCCACTCCCAGCATCGCACAGCCTGCTCCTTCCTGGGCAGGAAGCCTAGAAGCGAGGCAAGCCTGGGCAAGTCTCGCACAGGGCAGAGCAGCCTCGCGCAAGGACCTTGACTAGATCCGGCCTCTGAGCAGAGCTGGGGCTCTGCCGTACTGGAGGCACACTCGGCTGCGCCCAAGCAGGGATGGCAGCTGCACGCGGCTTGGCTCCCTCGACTCTTCCCAAGGAGGCTCGCTTGCAAGCGCACTGTGCACTTCGCTTCCAGGCAGGGACGCCCCACGCCTCCTGCAAGTCTTGGCACAGGGGCTGCTTCCCCTGAGCTGAGGCTGTGGGCGGCCGCCCAGACAGGCAGGGGCAGGCCCCAACCACCTGCCCACGTCTCTGCTGGTTAGGAGAGCACTAGGGAAATGACGTCTGTCAGGCAGCTTCTGGGCGCTCACGGAGTCAGCCTCCGGGTGTGTGGGGCTGCAGACCACAGCCAGGAGCCCTGGGAGCCTGGTGCTCTCCGTGCCGTGCTGAGTCTGGGCGGCCAAGCGACCGCTGGAGGAGCCCTGCAGTTGCCATTCCCTTCCCTATGACAGAGCTCTCACGGCTGGAGGGCTTGGCGGCGTGCAACCCACCGACCCCGAAGCCCTCCGCAAGGACGCCTGGGGACTAGGTGCAAAGGCAAGGCAGGAGTGGAGCTGAGGCCAGGAAGGCGCCAGGAGCGTCTCCCAGTCTCGCGCAGCCTGCTCCTTCCTGGTCAGGAAGCCTAGCAGGGAGGCAAGTCTGGGCAAGGCTCGCCCAGGGCAGAGCAGCCTCAGGCCGGGAACTCGGCCCGATCGGGCCTCTGAGCAGAGCTGGAGCTCTGCCGTACTGGAGGCTCACTGGGCTCCGCCCAAGAAGTGATTGCAGCCGCACGCAGCTGGGCTGCCTCCTCTTCCCCCAAGGAGGCTCGCTTCCCGCATGCTGTGCACTAGGCTTCCAGGCGGGGGCGCCCCGCGCCTCCTACAGGTCTTGGCTCAGGGGCTGCTTCCCTTGAGCTGGGGCTGCCAGCGGGAGCCCAGACACGCAGGGGCAGGCCCCACCACCCGCACACGTCTCGGCTGGGGAGGAGAGCGCTAGGGAAATGACGTCTGTCGGGCAACTTCTGGGCGCCCACGGAGTCAGCCTCCGGGTGTGTGGGGCTGCAGACCACAGCCAGGGGAGCTGTGAGCCTTGTGCTCTCCGTGCGGCGCTGAGTCTGGGCGGCCAAGCAACCGCTGGAGGAGCCCTGCCCTTGCCCTCCCCTCCCCTCTAATAGAGGCCTCACTGCTGGAGGGCTTGGCAGTGTGCAAGCCACCGGCTCCTAAGCCTTCCCCAAGGACGCCTGGGGCCTAGATGCAGAGGCAAGGCAGGAGTGGAGCTGAGGCCAGGAAGGCGCCAGTGGCCTCTCCCAGCATCGCACAGCCTGCTCCTTCCTGGGCAGGAAGCCTAGAAGCGAGGCAAGCCTGGGCAAGTCTCGCACAGGGCAGAGCAGCCTCACGCAAGGACCTTGACTAGATCCGGCCTCTGAGCAGAGCTGGGGCTCTGCCGTACTGGAGGCACACTCGGCTGCGCCCAAGCAGGGATGGCAGCTGCACGCGGCTTGGCTCCCTCGACTCTTCCCAAGGAGGCTCGCTTGCAAGCGCACTGTGCACTTGGCTTCCAGGCAGGGACGCCCCGCGCCTCCTGCAAGTCTTGGCACAGGGGCTGCTTCCCCTGAGCTGAGGCTGTGGGCGGCCGCCCAGACAGGCAGGGGCAGGCCCCAACCACCTGCACACGTCTCTGCTGGTTAGGAGAGCACTAGGGAAATGACGTCTGTCAGGCAGCTTCTGGGCGCTCACGGAGTCAGCCTCCGGGTGTGTGGGGCTGCAGACCACAGCCAGGAGCCCTGGGAGCCTGGTGCTCTCCGTGCCGTGCTGAGTCTGGGCGGCCAAGCGACCGCTGGAGGAGCCCTGCAGTTGCCATTCCCTTCCCTATGACAGAGCTCTCACGGCTGGAGGGCTTGGCGGCGTGCAACCCACCGACCCCGAAGCCCTCCGCAAGGACGCCTGGGGACTAGGTGCAAAGGCAAGGCAGGAGTGGAGCTGAGGCCAGGAAGGCGCCAGGAGCGTCTCCCAGTCTCGCGCAGCCTGCTCCTTCCTGGTCAGGAAGCCTAGCAGCGAGGCAAGTCTGGGCAAGGCTCGCCCAGGGCAGAGCAGCCTCAGGCCGGGAACTCGGCCCGATCGGGCCTCTGAGCAGAGCTGGAGCTCTGCCGTACTGGAGGCTCACTGGGCTCCGCCCAAGAAGTGATTGCAGCCGCAGGCAGCTGGGCTGCCTCCTCTTCCCCCAAGGAGGCTCGCTTCCCGCATGCTGTGCACTAGGCTTCCAGGCGGGGGCGCCCCGCGCCTCCTACAGGTCTTGGCTCAGGGGCTGCTTCCCTTGAGCTGGGGCTGCCAGCGGGAGCCCAGACACGCAGGGGCAGGCCCCACCACCCGCACACGTCTCGGCTGGGGAGGAGAGCGCTAGGGAAATGTCGTCTGTCGGGCAACTTCTGGGCGCCCACGGAGTCAGCCTCCGGGTGTGTGGGGCTGCAGACCACAGCCAGGGGAGCTGTGAGCCTTGTGCTCTCCGTGCGGCGCTGAGTCTGGGCGGCCAAGCAACCGCTGGAGGAGCCCTGCCCTTGCCCTCCCCTCCCCTCTAATAGAGGCCTCACTGCTGGAGGGCTTGGCAGTGTGCAAGCCACTGGCTCCTAAGCCTTCCCCAAGGACGCCTGGGGCCTAGATGCAGAGGCAAGGCAGGAGTGGAGCTGAGGCCAGGAAGGCGCCAGTGGCCTCTCCCAGCATCGCACAGCCTGCTCCTTCCTGGGCAGGAAGCCTAGAAGCGAGGCAAGCCTGGGCAAGTCTCGCACAGGGCAGAGCAGCCTCGCGCAAGGACCTTGACTAGATCCGGCCTCTGAGCAGAGCTGGGGCTCTGCCGTACTGGAGGCACACTCGGCTGCGCCCAAGCAGGGATGGCAGCTGCACGCGGCTTGGCTCCCTCGACTCTTCCCAAGGAGGCTCGCTTGCAAGCGCACTGTGCACTTGGCTTCCAGGCAGGGACGCCCCGCGCCTCCTGCAAGTCTTGGCACAGGGGCTGCTTCCCCTGAGCTGAGGCTGTGGGCGGCCGCCCAGACAGGCAGGGGCAGGCCCCAACCACCTGCACACGTCTCTGCTGGTTAGGAGAGCACTAGGGAAATGACGTCTGTCAGGCAGCTTCTGGGCGCTCAGGGAGTCAAGCCTCCCGGTGTGTGGGGCTGCAGACCACAGCCAGGAGCCCTGGGAGCCTGGTGCTCTCCGTGCCGTGCTGAGTCTGGGCGGCCAAGCGACCGCTGGAGGAGCCCTGCAGTTGCCATTCCCTTCCCTATGACAGAGCTCTCACGGCTGGAGGGCTTGGCGGCGTGCAACCCACCGGCCCCGAAGCCCTCCGCAAGGACGCCTGGGGACTAGGTGCAAAGGCAAGGCAGGAGTGGAGCTGAGGCCAGGAAGGCGCCAGGAGCGTCTCCCAGTCTCGCGCAGCCTGCTCCTTCCTGGTCAGGAAGCCTAGCAGGGAGGCAAGTCTGGGCAAGGCTCGCCCAGGGCAGAGCAGCCTCAGGCCGGGAACTCGGCCCGATCGGGCCTCTGAGCAGAGCTGGAGCTCTGCCGTACTAAGGCTCACTAGGCTCCGCCCAAGAAGTGATTGCAGCCGCACGCAGCTGGGCTGCCTCCTCTTCCCCCAAGGAGGCTCGCTTCCCGCATGCTGTGCACTAGGCTTCCAGGCGGGGGCGCCCCGCGCCTCCTACAGGTCTTGGCTCAGGGGCTGCTTCCCTTGAGCTGGGGCTGCCAGCGGGAGCCCAGACACGCAGGGGCAGGCCCCACCACCCGCACACGTCTCGGCTGGGGAGGAGAGCGCTAGGGAAATGACGTCTGTTGGGCAACTTCTGGGCGCCCACGGAGTCAGCCTCCGGGTGTGTGGGGCTGCAGACCACAGCCAGGGGAGCTGTGAGCCTTGTGCTCTCCGTGCGGCGCTGAGTCTGGGCGGCCAAGCAACCGCTGGAGGAGCCCTGCCCTTGCCCTCCCCTCCCCTCTAATAGAGGCCTCACTGCTGGAGGGCTTGGCAGTGTGCAAGCCACCGGCTCCTAAGCCTTCCCCAAGGACGCCTGGGGCCTAGATGCAGAGGCAAGGCAGGAGAGGAGCTGAGGCCAGGAAGGCGCCAGTGGCCTCTCCCAGCATCGCACAGCCTGCTCCTTCCTGGGCAGGAAGCCTAGAAGCGAGGCAAGCCTGGGCAAGTCTCGCACAGGGCAGAGCAGCCTCGCGCAAGGACCTTGACTAGATCCGGCCTCTGAGCAGAGCTGGGGCTCTGCCGTACTGGAGGCACACTCGGCTGCGCCCAAGCAGGGATGGCAGCTGCACGCGGCTTGGCTCCCTCGACTCTTCCCAAGGAGGCTCGCTTGCAAGCGCACTGTGCACTTGGCTTCCAGGCAGGGACGCCCCGCGCCTCCTGCAAGTCTTGGCACAGGGGCTGCTTCCCCTGAGCTGAGGCTGTGGGCGGCCGCCCAGACAGGCAGGGGCAGGCCCCAACCACCTGCACACGTCTCTGCTGGTTAGGAGAGCACTAGGGAAATGACGTCTGTCAGGCAGCTTCTGGGCGCTCACGGAGTCAAGCCTCCCGGTGTGTGGGGCTGCAGACCACAGCCAGGAGCCCTGGGATCCTGGTGCTCTCCATGCCGTGCTGAGTCTGGGCGGCCAAGCGACCGCTGGAGGAGCCCTGCAGTTGCCATTCCCTTCCCTATGACAGAGCTCTCACGGCTGGAGGGCTTGGCGGCGTGCAACCCACCGACCCCGAAGCCCTCCGCAAGGACGCCTGGGGACTAGGTGCAAAGGCAAGGCAGGAGTGGAGCTGAGGCCAGGAAGGCGCCAGGAGCGTCTCCCAGTCTCGCGCAGCCTGCTCCTTCCTGGTCAGGAAGCCTAGCAGCGAGGCAAGTCTGGGCAAGGCTCGCCCAGGGCAGAGCAGCCTCAGGCCGGGAACTCGGCCCGATCGGGCCTCTGAGCAGAGCTGGAGCTCTGCCGTACTGGAGGCTCACTGGGCTCCGCCCAAGAAGTGATTGCAGCCGCAGGCAGCTGGGCTGCCTCCTCTTCCCACAAGGAGGCTCGCTTCCCGCATGCTGTGCACTAGGCTTCCAGGCGGGGGCGCCCCGCGCCTCCTACAGGTCTTGGCTCAGGGGCTGCTTCCCTTGAGCTGGGGCTGCCAGCGGGAGCCCAGACACGCAGGGGCAGGCCCCACCACCCGCACACGTCTCGGCTGGGGAGGAGAGCGCTAGGGAAATGTCGTCTGTCGGGCAACTTCTGGGCGCCCACGGAGTCAGCCTCCGGGTGTGTGGGGCTGCAGACCACAGCCAGGGGAGCTGTGAGCCTTGTGCTCTCCGTGCGGCGCTGAGTCTGGGCGGCCAAGCAACCGCTGGAGGAGCCCTGCCCTTGCCCTCCCCTCCCCTCTAATAGAGGCCTCACTGCTGGAGGGCTTGGCAGTGTGCAAGCCACTGGCTCCTAAGCCTTCCCCAAGGACGCCTGGGGCCTAGATGCAGAGGCAAGGCAGGAGTGGAGCTGAGGCCAGGAAGGCGCCAGTGGCCTCTCCCAGCATCGCACAGCCTGCTCCTTCCTGGGCAGGAAGCCTAGAAGCGAGGCAAGCCTGGGCAAGTCTCGCACAGGGCAGAGCAGCCTCGCGCAAGGACCTTGACTAGATCCGGCCTCTGAGCAGAGCTGGGGCTCTGCCGTACTGGAGGCACACTCGGCTGCGCCCAAGCAGGGATGGCAGCTGCACGCGGCTTGGCTCCCTCGACTCTTCCCAAGGAGGCTCGCTTGCAAGCGCACTGTGCACTTGGCTTCCAGGCAGGGACGCCCCGCGCCTCCTGCAAGTCTTGGCACAGGGGCTGCTTCCCCTGAGCTGAGGCTGTGGGCGGCCACCCAGACACGCAGGGGCAGGCCCCAACCACCTGCACACGTCTCTGCTGGTTAGGAGAGCACTAGGGAAATGACGTCTGTCAGGCAGCTTCTGGGCGCTCACGGAGTCAGCCTCCGGGTGTGTGGGGCTGCAGACCACAGCCAGGAGCCCTGGGAGCCTGGTGCTCTCCGTGCCGTGCTGAGTCTGGGCGGCCAAGCGACCGCTGGAGGAGCCCTGCAGTTGCCATTCCCTTCCCTATGACAGAGCTCTCACGGCTGGAGGGCTTGGCGGCGTGCAACCCACCGACCCCGAAGCTCTCCGCAAGGACGCCTGGGGACTAGGTGCAAAGGCAAGGCAGGAGTGGAGCTGAGGCCAGGAAGGCGCCAGGAGCGTCTCCCAGTCTCGCGCAGCCTGCTCCTTCCTGGTCAGGAAGCCTAGCAGGGAGGCAAGTCTGGGCAAGGCTCGCCCAGGGCAGAGCAGCCTCAGGCCGGGAACTCGGCCAGATCGGGCCTCTGAGCAGAGCTGGAGCTCTGCCGTACTGGAGGCTCACTGGGCTCCGCCCAAGAAGTGATTGCAGCCGCACGCAGCTGGGCTGCCTCCTCTTCCCCCAAGGAGGCTCGCTTCCCGCATGCTGTGCACTAGGCTTCCAGGCGGGGGCGCCCCGCGCCTCCTACAGGTCTTGGCTCAGGGGCTGCTTCCCTTGAGCTGGGGCTGCCAGCGGGAGCCCAGACACGCAGGGGCAGGCCCCACCACCCGCACACGTCTCGGCTGGGGAGGAGAGCGCTAGGGAAATGACGTCTGTCGGGCAACTTCTGGGCGCCCACGGAGTCAGCCTCCGGGTGTGTGGGGCTGCAGACCACAGCCAGGGGAGCTGTGAGCCTTGTGCTCTCCGTGCGGCGCTGAGTCTGGGCGGCCAAGCAACCGCTGGAGGAGCCCTGCCCTTGCCCTCCCCTCCCCTCTAATAGAGGCCTCACTGCTGGAGGGCTTGGCAGTGTGCAAGCCACCGGCTCCTAAGCCTTCCCCAAGGACGCCTGGGGCCTAGATGCAGAGGCAAGGCAGGAGTGGAGCTGAGGCCAGGAAGGCACCAGTGGCCACTCCCAGCATCGCACAGCCTGCTCCTTCCTGGGCAGGAAGCCTAGAAGCGAGGCAAGCCTGGGCAAGTCTCGCACAGGGCAGAGCAGCCTCGCGCAAGGACCTTGACTAGATCCGGCCTCTGAGCAGAGCTGGGGCTCTGCCGTACTGGAGGCACACTCGGCTGCGCCCAAGCAGGGATGGCAGCTGCACGCGGCTTGGCTCCCTCGACTCTTCCCAAGGAGGCTCGCTTGCAAGCGCACTGTGCACTTCGCTTCCAGGCAGGGACGCCCCACGCCTCCTGCAAGTCTTGGCACAGGGGCTGCTTCCCCTGAGCTGAGGCTGTGGGCGGCCGCCCAGACAGGCAGGGGCAGGCCCCAACCACCTGCCCACGTCTCTGCTGGTTAGGAGAGCACTAGGGAAATGACGTCTGTCAGGCAGCTTCTGGGCGCTCACGGAGTCAGCCTCCGGGTGTGTGGGGCTGCAGACCACAGCCAGGAGCCCTGGGAGCCTGGTGCTCTCCGTGCCGTGCTGAGTCTGGGCGGCCAAGCGACCGCTGGAGGAGCCCTGCAGTTGCCATTCCCTTCCCTATGACAGAGCTCTCACGGCTGGAGGGCTTGGCGGCGTGCAACCCACCGACCCCGAAGCCCTCCGCAAGGACGCCTGGGGACTAGGTGCAAAGGCAAGGCAGGAGTGGAGCTGAGGCCAGGAAGGCGCCAGGAGCGTCTCCCAGTCTCGCGCAGCCTGCTCCTTCCTGGTCAGGAAGCCTAGCAGGGAGGCAAGTCTGGGCAAGGCTCGCCCAGGGCAGAGCAGCCTCAGGCCGGGAACTCGGCCCGATCGGGCCTCTGAGCAGAGCTGGAGCTCTGCCGTACTGGAGGCTCACTGGGCTCCGCCCAAGAAGTGATTGCAGCCGCACGCAGCTGGGCTGCCTCCTCGTCCCCCAAGGAGGCTCAATTCCCGCATGCTGTGCACTAGCCTTCCAGGCGGGGGCGCCCCGCGCCTCCTACAGGTCTTGGCTCAGGGGCTGCTTCCCTTGAGCTGGGGCTGCCAGCGGGAGCCCAGACACGCAGGGGCAGGCCCCACCACCCGCACACGTCTCGGCTGGGGAGGAGAGCGCTAGGGAAATGACGTCTGTCGGGCAACTTCTGGGCGCCCACGGAGTCAGCCTCCGGGTGTGTGGGGCTGCAGACCACAGCCAGGGGAGCTCTGAGCCTTGTGCTCTCCGTGCGGCGCTGAGTCTGGGCGGCCAAGCAACCGCTGGAGGAGCCCTGCCCTTGCCCTCCCCTCCCCTCTAATAGAGGCCTCACTGCTGGAGGGCTTGGCAGTGTGCAAGCCACCGGCTCCTAAGCCTTCCCCAAGGACGCCTGGGGCCTAGATGCAGAGGCAAGGCAGGAGTGGAGCTGAGGCCAGGAAGGCGCCAGTGGCCTCTCCCAGCATCGCACAGCCTGCTCCTTCCTGGGCAGGAAGCCTAGAAGCGAGGCAAGCCTGGGCAAGTCTCGCACAGGGCAGAGCAGCCTCGCGCAAGGACCTTGACTAGATCCGGCCTCTGAGCAGAGCTGGGGCTCTGCCGTACTGGAGGCACACTCGGCTGCGCCCAAGCAGGGATGGCAGCTGCACGCGGCTTGGCTCCCTCGACTCTTCCCAAGGAGGCTCGCTTGCAAGCGCACTGTGCACTTGGTTTCCAGGCAGGGACGCCCCGCGCCTCCTGCAAGTCTTGGCACAGGGGCTGCTTCCCCTGAGCTGAGGCTGTGGGAGGCCGCCCAGACAGGCAGGGGCAGGCCCCAACCACCTGCACACGTCTCTGCTGGTTAGGAGAGCACTAGGGAAATGACGTCTCTCAGGCAGCTTCTGGGCGCTCACGGAGTCAGCCTCCGGCTGTGTGGGGCTGCAGACCACAGCCAGGAGCCCTGGGAGCCTGGTACTCTCCGTGCCGTGTTGAGTCTGGGCGGCCAAGCGACCGCTGGAGGAGCCCTGCAGTTGCCATTCCCTTCCCTATGACAGAGCTCTCACGGCTGGAGGGCTTGGCAGCGTGCAACCCACCGGCCCAGAAGCCGTCCGCAAGGACGCCTGGGGACAAGGTGCAAAGGCAAGGCAGGAGTGGAGCTGAGGCCAGGAAGGCGCCAGGAGCGTCTCCCAGTCTCGCGCAGCCTGCTCCTTCCTGGTCAGGAAGCCTAGCAGGGAGGCAAGCCTGGGCAACGCTCGCCCAGGGCAGAGCAGCCTCAGGCCAGGAACTCGGCCAGATCGGGCCTCTGAGCAGAGCTGGAGCTCTGCCGTACTGGAGGCTCACTGGGCTCCGCCCAAGAAGTGATTGCAGCCGCACGCAGCTGTGCTGCCTCCTCTTCCCCCAAGGAGGCTCGCTTCCCGCATGCTGTGCACTAGGTTTCCAGGCGGGGGCGCCCCGCGCCTCCTACAGGTCTTGGCCCAGTGCTGCTTCCCTTGAGCTGGGGCTACCAGCGGGAGCCCAGACACGCAGGGGCAGGCCCCACCACCCGCACACGTCTCGGCTGGGGAGGAGAGCGCTAGGGAAATGACGTCTGTCGGGCAACTTCTGGGTGCCCACGGAGTCAGCCTCCGGGTGTGTGGGGCGGCAGACCACAGCCAGGGGAGCGGTGAGCCTTGTGCTCTCCGTGCGGCGCTGAGTCTGGGCGGCCAAGCAACCGCTGGAGGAGCCCTGCCCTTGCCCTTCCCTCCCCTCTAATAGAGGCCTCACTGCTGGAGGGCTTGGCAGTGTGCAAGCCACCGGCTCCTAAGCCTTCCCCAAGGACGCCTGGGGCCTAGATGCAGAGGCAAGGCAGGAGTGGAGCTGAGGCCAGGAAGGCGCCAGTGGCCTCTCCCAACATCGCACAGCCTGCTCCTTCCTGGGCAGGAAGCATAGAAGCGAGGCAAGCCTGGGCAAGTCTCGCACATGGCAGAGCATCCTAGCGCAAGGACCTTGACTAGATCCGGCCTCTGAGCAGAGCTGGGGCTCTGCCGAACTGGAGGCACACTCGGCTGCGTCCAAGCAGGTATGACAGCTGCACGAGGCTTGGCTCCCTCGACACTTCCGAAGGAGGCTCGCTTCCAAGCGCATGGTGCACTTGGCTTCCAGGCAGGGACGCCCCGCGCCTCCTGCAAGTCTTGGCACAGGGGCTGCTTCCCCTGAGCTGAGGCTGTGGGCGGCCGCCCAGACAGGCAGGGGCAGGCCCCAACCACCTGCACACGTCTCTGCTGGTTAGGAGAGCACTAGGGAAATGACGTCTGTCAGGCAGCTTCTGGGCGCTCACGGAGTCAGCCTCCGGGTGTGTGGGGCTGCAGACCACAGCCAGGAGCCCTGGGAGCCTGGTGCTCTCCGTGCCGTGCTGAGTCTGGGCGGCCAAGCGACCGCTGGAGGAGCCCTGCAGTTGCCATTCCCTTCCCTATGACAGAGCTCTCACGGCTGGAGGGCTTGGCGGCGTGCAACCCACCGACCCCGAAGCCCTCCGCAAGGACGCCTGGGGACTAGGTGCAAAGGCAAGGCAGGAGTGGAGCTGAGGCCAGGAAGGCGCCAGGAGCGTCTCCCAGTCTCGCGCAGCCTGCTCCTTCCTGGTCAGGAAGCCTAGCAGGGAGGCAAGTCTGGGCAAGGCTCGCCCAGGGCAGAGCAGCCTCAGGCCGGGAACTCGGCCAGATCGGGCCTCTGAGCAGAGCTGGAGCTCTGCCGTACTGGAGGCTCACTGGGCTCCGCCCAAGAAGTGATTGCAGCCGCACGCAGCTGGGCTGCCTCCTCTTCCCCCAAGGAGGCTCGCTTCCCGCATGCTGTGCACTAGGCTTCCAGGCGGGGGCGCCCCGCGCCTCCTACAGGTCTTGGCTCAGGGGCTGCTTCCCTTGAGCTGGGGCTGCCAGCGGGAGCCCAGACACGCAGGGGCAGGCCCCACCACCCGCACACGTCTCGGCTGGGGAGGAGAGCGCTAGGGAAATGACGTCTGTCGGGCAACTTCTGGGCGCCCACGGAGTCAGCCTCCGGGTGTGTGGGGCTGCAGACCACAGCCAGGGGAGATGTGAGCCTTGTGCTCTCCGTGCGGCGCTGAGTCTGGGCGGCCAAGCAACCGCTGGAGGAGCCCTGCCCTTGCCCTCCCCTCCCCTCTAATAGAGGCCTCACTGCTGGAGGGCTTGGCAGTGTGCAAGCCACTGGCTCCTAAGCCTTCCCCAAGGACGCCTGGGGCCTAGATGCAGAGGCAAGGCAGGAGTGGAGCTGAGGCCAGGAAGGCGCCAGTGGCCTCTCCCAACATCGCACAGCCTGCTCCTTCCTGGGCAGGAAGCATAGAAGCGAGGCAAGCCTGGGCAAGTCTCGCACATGGCAGAGCATCCTAGCGCAAGGACCTTGACTAGATCCGGCCTCTGAGCAGAGCTGGGGCTCTGCCGAACTGGAGGCACACTCGTCTGCGTCCAAGCAGGTATGACAGCTGCACGAGGCTTGGCTCCCTCGACACTTCCGAAGGAGGCTCGCTTCCAAGCGCATGGTGCACTTGGCTTCCAGGCAGGGATGCCCCGCGCCTCCTGCAAGTCTTGGCACAGGGGCTGCTTCCCATGAGCTGAGGCTGTGGGCGGCCGCCCAGACAGGCAGGGGCGGGCCCCAACCACCTGCACACGTCTCTGCTGGTTAGGAGAGCACTAGGGAAATGACGTCTGTCAGGCAGCTTCTGGGCGCTCACGGAGTCAGCCTCCGGGTGTGTGGGGCTGCAGACCACAGCCAGGAGCCCTGGGAGCCTGGTGCTCTCCGTGCCGTGCTGAGTCTGGGCGGCCAAGCGACCGCTGGAGGAGCCCTGCAGTTGCCATTCCCTTCCCTATGACAGAGCTCTCACGGCTGGAGGGCTTGGCGGCGTGCAACCCACCGACCCCGAAGCCCTCCGCAAGGACGCCTGGGGACTAGGTGCAAAGGCAAGGCAGGAGTGGAGCTGAGGCCAGGAAGGCGCCAGGAGCGTCTCCCAGTCTCGCGCAGCCTGCTCCTTCCTGGTCAGGAAGCCTAGCAGGGAGGCAAGTCTGGGCAAGGCTCGCCCAGGGCAGAGCAGCCTCAGGCCGGGAACTCGGCCAGATCGGGCCTCTGAGCAGAGCTGGAGCTCTGCCGTACTGGAGGCTCACTGGGTTCCGCCCAAGAAGTGATTGCAGCCGCACGCAGCTGGGCTGCCTCCTCTTCCCCCAAGGAGGCTCGCTTCCCGCATGCTGTGCACTAGGCTTCCAGGCGGGGGCGCCCTGCGCCTCCTACAGGTCTTGGCTCAGGGGCTGCTTCCCTTGAGCTGGGGCTGCCAGCGGGAGCCCAGACACGCAGGGGCAGGCCCCACCACCTGCACACGTCTCGGCTGGGGAGGAGAGCGCTAGGGAAATGACGTCTGTCGGGCAACTTCTGGGCGCCCACGGAGTCAGCCTCCGGGTGTGTGGGGCTGCAGACCACAGCCAGGGGAGATGTGAGCCTTGTGCTCTCCGTGCGGCGCTGAGTCTGGGCGGCCAAGCAACCGCTGGAGGAGCCCTGCCCTTGCCCTCCCCTCCCCTCTAATAGAGGCCTCACTGCTGGAGGGCTTGGCAGTGTGCAAGCCACCGGCTCCTAAGCCTTCCCCAAGGACGCCTGGGGCCTAGATGCAGAGGCAAGGCAGGAGTGGAGCTGAGGCCAGGAAGGCACCAGTGGCCTCTCCCAGCATCGCACAGCCTGCTCCTTCCTGGGCAGGAAGCCTAGAAGCGAGGCAAGCCTGGGCAAGTCTCGCACAGGGCAGAGCAGCCTCGCGCAAGGACCTTGACTAGATCCGGCCTCTGAGCAGAGCTGGGGCTCTGCCGTACTGGAGGCACACTCGGCTGCGCCCAAGCAGGGATGGCAGCTGCACGCGGCTTGGCTCCCTCGACTCTTCCCAAGGAGGCTCGCTTGCAAGCGCACTGTGCACTTGGCTTCCCGGCAGGGACGCCCCGCGCCTCCTGCAAGTCTTGGCACAGGGGCTGCTTCCCCTGAGCTGAGGCTGTGGGCGGCCGCCCAGACAGGCAGGGGCAGGCCCCAACCACCTGCACACGTCTCTGCTGGTTAGGAGAGCACTAGGGAAATGACGTCTGTCAGGCAGCTTCTGGGCGCTCACGGAGTCAGCCTCCGGGTGTGTGGGGCTGCAGACCACAGCCAGGAGCCCTGGGAGCCTGGTGCTCTCCGTGCCGTGCTGAGTCTGGGCGGCCAAGCGACCGCTGGAGGAGCCCTGCAGTTGCCATTCCCTTCCCTATGACAGAGCTCTCACGGCTGGAGGGCTTGGCGGCGTGCAACCCACCGACCCCGAAGCCCTCCGCAAGGACGCCTGGGGACTAGGTGCAAAGGCAAGGCAGGAGTGGAGCTGAGGCCAGGAAGGCGCCAGGAGCGTCTCCCAGTCTCGCGCAGCCTGCTCCTTCCTGGTCAGGAAGCCTAGCAGGGAGGCAAGTCTGGGCAAGGCTCGCCCAGGGCAGAGCAGCCTCAGGCCGGGAACTCGGCCAGATCGGGCCTCTGAGCAGAGCTGGAGCTCTGCCGTACTGGAGGCTCACTGGGCTCCGCCCAAGAAGTGATTGCAGCCGCACGCAGCTGGGCTGCCTCCTCTTCCCCCAAGGAGGCTCGCTTCCCGCATGCTGTGCACTAGGCTTCCAGGCCGGGGCGCCCCGCGCCTCCTACAGGTCTTGGCTCAGGGGCTGCTTCCCTTGAGCTGGGGCTGCCAGCGGGAGCCCAGACACGCAGGGGCAGGCCCCACCACCCGCACACGTCTCGGCTGGGGAGGAGAGCGCTAGGGAAATGACGTCTGTCGGGCAACTTCTGGGTGCCCACGGAGTCAGCCTCCGGGTGTGTGGGGCTGCAGACCACAGCCAGGGGAGCGGTGAGCCTTGTGCTCTCCGTGCGGCGCTGAGTCTGGGCGGCCAAGCAACCGCTGGAGGAGCCCTGCCCTTGCCCTCCCCTCCCCTCTAATAGAGGCCTCACTGCTGGAGGGCTTGGCAGTGTGCAAGCCACCGGCTCCTAAGCCTTCCCCAAGGACGCCTGGGGCCTAGATGCAGAGGCAAGGCAGGAGTGGAGCTGAGGCCAGGAAGGCGCCAGTGGCCTCTCCCAGCATCGCACAGCCTGCTCCTTCCTGGGCAGGAAGCCTAGAAGCGAGGCAAGCCTGGGCAAGTCTCGCACAGGGCAGAGCAGCCTCGCGCAAGGACCTTGACTAGATCCGGCCTCTGAGCAGAGCTGGGGCTCTGCCGTACTGGAGGCACACTCGGCTGCGCCCAAGCAGGGATGGCAGCTGCACGCGGCTTGGCTCCCTCGACTCTTCCCAAGGAGGCTCGCTTGCAAGCGCACTGTGCACTTGGTTTCCAGGCAGGGACGCCCCGCGCCTCCTGCAAGTCTTGGCACAGGGGCTGCTTCCCCTGAGCTGAGGCTGTGGGAGGCCGCCCAGACAGGCACGGGCAGGCCCCAACCACCTGCACACGTCTCTGCTGGTTAGGAGAGCACTAGGGAAATGACGTCTCTCAGGCAGCTTCTGGCCGCTCACGGAGTCAGCCTCCGGCTGTGTGGGGCTGCAGACCACAGCCAGGAGCCCTGGGAGCCTGGTACTCTCCGTGCCGTGTTGAGTCTGGGCGGCCAAGCGACCGCTGGAGGAGCCCTGCAGTTGCCATTCCCTTCCCTATGACAGAGCTCTCACGGCTGGAGGGCTTGGCAGCGTGCAACCCACCGGCCCAGAAGCCGTCCGCAAGGACGCCTGGGGACAAGGTGCAAAGGCAAGGCAGGAGTGGAGCTGAGGCCAGGAAGGCGCCAGGAGCGTCTCCCAGTCTCGCGCAGCCTGCTCCTTCCTGGTCAGGAAGCCTAGCAGGGAGGCAAGCCTGGGCAACGCTCGCCCAGGGCAGAGCAGCCTCAGGCCAGGAACTCGGCCAGATCGGGCCTCTGAGCAGAGCTGGAGCTCTGCCGTACTGGAGGCTCACTGGGCTCCGCCCAAGAAGTGATTGCAGCCGCACGCAGCTGTGCTGCCTCCTCTTCCCCCAAGGAGGCTCGCTTCCCGCATGCTGTGCACTAGGTTTCCAGGCGGGGGCGCCCCGCGCCTCCTACAGGTCTTGGCCCAGTGCTGCTTCCCTTGAGCTGGGGCTACCAGCGGGAGCCCAGACACGCAGGGGCAGGCCCCACCACCCGCACACGTCTCGGCTGGGGAGGAGAGCGCTAGGGAAATGACGTCTGTCGGGCAACTTCTGGGTGCCCACGGAGTCAGCCTCCGGGTGTGTGGGGCTGCAGACCACAGCCAGGGGAGATGTGAGCCTTGTGCTCTCCGTGCGGCGCTGAGTCTGGGCGGCCAAGCAACCGCTGGAGGAGCCCTGCCCTTTCCCTCCCCTCCCCTCTAATAGAGGCCTCACTGCTGGAGGGCTTGGCAGTGTGCAAGCCACCGGCTCCTAAGCCTTCCCCAAGGACGCCTGGGGCCTAGATGCAGAGGCAAGGCAGGAGTGGAGCTGAGGCCAGGAAGGCACCAGTGGCCTCTCCCAGCATCGCACAGCCTGCTCCTTCCTGGGCAGGAAGCCTAGAAGCGAGGCAAGCCTGGGCAAGTCTCGCACAGGGCAGAGCAGCCTCGCGCAAGGACCTTGACTAGATCCGGCCTCTGAGCAGAGCTGGGGCTCTGCCGTACTGGAGGCACACTCGGCTGCGCCCAAGCAGGGATGGCAGCTGCACGCGGCTTGGCTCCCTCGACTCTTCCCAAGGAGGCTCGCTTGCAAGCGCACTGTGCACTTGGCTTCCCGGCAGGGACGCCCCGCGCCTCCTGCAAGTCTTGGCACAGGGGCTGCTTCCCCTGAGCTGAGGCTGTGGGCGGCCGCCCAGACAGGCAGGGGCAGGCCCCAACCACCTGCACACGTCTCTGCTGGTTAGGAGAGCACTAGGGAAATGACGTCTGTCAGGCAGCTTCTGGGCGCTCACGGAGTCAGCCTCCGGGTGTGTGGGGCTGCAGACCACAGCCAGGAGCCCTGGGAGCCTGGTGCTCTCCGTGCCGTGCTGAGTCTGGGCGGCCAAGCGACCGCTGGAGGAGCCCTGCAGTTGCCATTCCCTTCCCTATGACAGAGCTCTCACGGCTGGAGGGCTTGGCGGCGTGCAACCCACCGACCCCGAAGCCCTCCGCAAGGACGCCTGGGGACTAGGTGCAAAGGCAAGGCAGGAGTGGAGCTGAGGCCAGGAAGGCGCCAGGAGCGTCTCCCAGTCTCGCGCAGCCTGCTCCTTCCTGGTCAGGAAGCCTAGCAGGGAGGCAAGTCTGGGCAAGGCTCGCCCAGGGCAGAGCAGCCTCAGGCCGGGAACTCGGCCAGATCGGGCCTCTGAGCAGAGCTGGAGCTCTGCCGTACTGGAGGCTCACTGGGCTCCGCCCAAGAAGTGATTGCAGCCGCACGCAGCTGGGCTGCCTCCTCTTCCCCCAAGGAGGCTCGCTTCCCGCATGCTGTGCACTAGGCTTCCAGGCCGGGGCGCCCCGCGCCTCCTACAGGTCTTGGCTCAGGGGCTGCTTCCCTTGAGCTGGGGCTGCCAGCGGGAGCCCAGACACGCAGGGGCAGGCCCCACCACCCGCACACGTCTCGGCTGGGGAGGAGAGCGCTAGGGAAATGACGTCTGTCGGGCAACTTCTGGGTGCCCACGGAGTCAGCCTCCGGGTGTGTGGGGCTGCAGACCACAGCCAGGGGAGCGGTGAGCCTTGTGCTCTCCGTGCGGCGCTGAGTCTGGGCGGCCAAGCAACCGCTGGAGGAGCCCTGCCCTTGCCCTCCCCTCCCCTCTAATAGAGGCCTCACTGCTGGAGGGCTTGGCAGTGTGCAAGCCACCGGCTCCTAAGCCTTCCCCAAGGACGCCTGGGGCCTAGATGCAGAGGCAAGGCAGGAGTGGAGCTGAGGCCAGGAAGGCGCCAGTGGCCTCTCCCAGCATCGCACAGCCTGCTCCTTCCTGGGCAGGAAGCCTAGAAGCGAGGCAAGCCTGGGCAAGTCTCGCACAGGGCAGAGCAGCCTCGCGCAAGGACCTTGACTAGATCCGGCCTCTGAGCAGAGCTGGGGCTCTGCCGTACTGGAGGCACACTCGGCTGCGCCCAAGCAGGGATGGCAGCTGCACGCGGCTTGGCTCCCTCGACTCTTCCCAAGGAGGCTCGCTTGCAAGCGCACTGTGCACTTGGTTTCCAGGCAGGGACGCCCCGCGCCTCCTGCAAGTCTTGGCACAGGGGCTGCTTCCCCTGAGCTGAGGCTGTGGGAGGCCGCCCAGACAGGCAGGGGCAGGCCCCAACCACCTGCACACGTCTCTGCTGGTTAGGAGAGCACTAGGGAAATGACGTCTCTCAGGCAGCTTCTGGCCGCTCACGGAGTCAGCCTCCGGCTGTGTGGGGCTGCAGACCACAGCCAGGAGCCCTGGGAGCCTGGTACTCTCCGTGCCGTGTTGAGTCTGGGCGGCCAAGCGACCGCTGGAGGAGCCCTGCAGTTGCCATTCCCTTCCCTATGACAGAGCTCTCACGGCTGGAGGGCTTGGCAGCGTGCAACCCACCGGCCCAGAAGCCGTCCGCAAGGACGCCTGGGGACAAGGTGCAAAGGCAAGGCAGGAGTGGAGCTGAGGCCAGGAAGGCGCCAGGAGCGTCTCCCAGTCTCGCGCAGCCTGCTCCTTCCTGGTCAGGAAGCCTAGCAGGGAGGCAAGCCTGGGCAACGCTCGCCCAGGGCAGAGCAGCCTCAGGCCAGGAACTCGGCCAGATCGGGCCTCTGAGCAGAGCTGGAGCTCTGCCGTACTGGAGGCTCACTGGGCTCCGCCCAAGAAGTGATTGCAGCCGCACGCAGCTGTGCTGCCTCCTCTTCCCCCAAGGAGGCTCGCTTCCCGCATGCTGTGCACTAGGTTTCCAGGCGGGGGCGCCCCGCGCCTCCTACAGGTCTTGGCCCAGTGCTGCTTCCCTTGAGCTGGGGCTACCAGCGGGAGCCCAGACACGCAGGGGCAGGCCCCACCACCCGCACACGTCTCGGCTGGGGAGGAGAGCGCTAGGGAAATGACGTCTGTCGGGCAACTTCTGGGTGCCCACGGAGTCAGCCTCCGGGTGTGTGGGGCGGCAGACCACAGCCAGGGGAGCGGTGAGCCTTGTGCTCTCCGTGCGGCGCTGAGTCTGGGCGGCCAAGCAACCGCTGGAGGAGCCCTGCCCTTGCCCTTCCCTCCCCTCTAATAGAGGCCTCACTGCTGGAGGGCTTGGCAGTGTGCAAGCCACCGGCTCCTAAGCCTTCCCCAAGGACGCCTGGGGCCTAGATGCAGAGGCAAGGCAGGAGTGGAGCTGAGGCCAGGAAGGCACCAGTGGCCTCTCCCAACATCGCACAGCCTGCTCCTTCCTGGGCAGGAAGCATAGAAGCGAGGCAAGCCTGGGCAAGTCTCGCACATGGCAGAGCATCCTAGCGCAAGGACCTTGACTAGATCCGGCCTCTGAGCAGAGCTGGGGCTCTGCCGAACTGGAGGCACACTCGGCTGCGTCCAAGCAGGTATGACAGCTGCACGAGGCTTGGCTCCCTCGACACTTCCGAAGGAGGCTCGCTTCCAAGCGCATGGTGCACTTGGCTTCCAGGCAGGGACGCCCCGCGCCTCCTGCAAGTCTTGGCACAGGGGCTGCTTCCCATGAGCTGAGGCTGTGGGCGGCCGCCCAGACAGGCAGGGGCAGGCCCCAACCACCTGCACACGTCTCTGCTGGTTAGGAGAGCACTAGGGAAATGACGTCTGTCAGGCAGCTTCTGGGCGCTCACGGAGTCAGCCTCCGGGTGTGTGGGGCTGCAGACCACAGCCAGGAGCCCTGGGAGCCTGGTGCTCTCCGTGCCGTGCTGAGTCTGGGCGGCCAAGCGACCGCTGGAGGAGCCCTGCAGTTGCCATTCCCTTCCCTATGACAGAGCTCTCACGGCTGGAGGGCTTGGCGGCGTGCAACCCACCGACCCCGAAGCCCTCCGCAAGGACGCCTGGGGACTAGGTGCAAAGGCAAGGCAGGAGTGGAGCTGAGGCCAGGAAGGCGCCAGGAGCGTCTCCCAGTCTCGCGCAGCCTGCTCCTTCCTGGTCAGGAAGCCTAGCAGGGAGGCAAGTCTGGGCAAGGCTCGCCCAGGGCAGAGCAGCCTCAGGCCGGGAACTCGGCCAGATCGGGCCTCTGAGCAGAGCTGGAGCTCTGCCGTACTGGAGGCTCACTGGGCTCCGCCCAAGAAGTGATTGCAGCCGCACGCAGCTGGGCTGCCTCCTCTTCCCCCAAGGAGGCTCGCTTCCCGCATGCTGTGCACTAGGCTTCCAGGCGGGGGCGCCCCGCGCCTCCTACAGGTCTTGGCTCAGGGGCTGCTTCCCTTGAGCTGGGGCTGCCAGCGGGAGCCCAGACACGCAGGGGCAGGCCCCACCACCCGCACACGTCTCGGCTGGGGAGGAGAGCGCTAGGGAAATGACGTCTGTCGGGCAACTTCTGGGCGCCCACGGAGTCAGCCTCCGGGTGTGTGGGGCTGCAGACCACAGCCAGGGGAGCTGTGAGCCTTGTGCTCTCCGTGCGGCGCTGAGTCTGGGCGGCCAAGCAACCGCTGGAGGAGCCCTGCCCTTGCCCTCCCCTCCCCTCTAATAGAGGCCTCACTGCTGGAGGGCTTGGCAGTGTGCAAGCCACCGGCTCCTAAGCCTTCCCCAAGGACGCCTGGGGCCTAGATGCAGAGGCAAGGCAGGAGTGGAGCTGAGGCCAGGAAGGCGCCAGTGGCCTCTCCCAGCATCGCACACCCTGCTCCTTCCTGGGCAGGAAGCCTAGAAGCGAGGCAAGCCTGGGCAAGTCTCGCACAGGGCAGAGCAGCCTCGCGCAAGGACCTTGACTAGATCCGGCCTCTGAGCAGAGCTGGGGCTCTGCCGTACTGGAGGCACACTCGGCTGCGCCCAAGCAGGGATGGCAGCTGCACGCGGCTTGGCTCCCTCGACTCTTCCCAAGGAGGCTCGCTTGCAAGCGCACTGTGCACTTGGCTTCCAGGCAGGGACGCCCCGCGCCTCCTGCAAGTCTTGGCACAGGGGCTGCTTCCCCTGAGCTGAGGCTGTGGGCGGCCGCCCAGACAGGCAGGGGCAGGCCCCAACCACCTGCACACGTCTCTGCTGGTTAGGAGAGCACTAGGGAAATGACGTCTGTCAGGCAGCTTCTGGGCGCTCACGGAGTCAGCCTCCGGGTGTGTGGGGCTGCAGACCACAGCCAGGAGCCCTGGGAGCCTGGTGCTCTCCGTGCCGTGCTGAGTCTGGGCGGCCAAGCGACCGCTGGAGGAGCCCTGCAGTTGCCATTCCCTTCCCTATGACAGAGCTCTCACGGCTGGAGGGCTTGGCGGCGTGCAACCCACTGACCCCGAAGCCCTCCGCAAGGACGCCTGGGGACTAGGTGCAAAGGCAAGGCAGGAGTGGAGCTGAGGCCAGGAAGGCGCCAGGAGCGTCTCCCAGTCTCGCACAGCCTGCTCCTTCCTGGTCAGGAAGCCTAGCAGGGAGGCAAGTCTGGGCAAGTCTCGCCCAGGGCAGAGCAGCCTCAGGCCGGGAACTCGGCCAGATCGGGCCTCTCAGCAGAGCTGGAGCTCTGCCGTACTGGAGGCTCACTGGGCTCCGCCCAAGAAGTGATTGCAGCCGCACGCAGCTGTGCTGCCTCCTCTTCCCCCAAGGAGGCTCGCTTCCCGCATGCTGTGCACTAGGCTTCCAGGCCGGGGCGCCCCGCGCCTCCTAAAGGTCTTGGCTCAGGGGCTGCTTCCCTTGAGCTGGGGCTGCCAGCGGGAGCCCAGACACGCAGGGGCAGGCCCCACCACCCGCACACGTCTCGGCTTGGGAGGAGAGCGCTAGCGAAATGACGTCTGTCGGGCAACTTCTGGGCGCCCACGGAGTCAGCCTCCGGGTGTGTGGGGCTGCAGACCACAGCCAGGGGAGCTGTGAGCCTTGTGCTCTCCGTGCGGCGCTGAGTCTGGGCGGCCAAGCAACCGCTGGAGGAGCCCTGCCCTTGCCCTCCCCTCCCCTCTAATAGAGGCCTCACTGCTGGAGGGTTTGGCAGTGTGCAAGCCACCGGCTCCTAAGCCTTCCCCAAGGACGCCTGGGGCCTAGATGCAGAGGCAAGGCAGGAGTGGAGCTGAGGCCAGGAAGGCGCCAGTGGCCTCTCCCAGCATCGCACAGCCTGCTCCTTCCTGGGCAGGAAGCCTAGAAGCGAGGCAAGCCTGGGCAAGTCTCGCACAGGGCAGAGCAGCCTCGCGCAAGGACCTTGACTAGATCCGGCCTCTGAGCAGAGGTGGGGCTCTGCCGTACTGGAGGCACACTCGGCTGCGCCCAAGCAGGGATGGCAGCTGCACGCGTCTTGGCTCCCTCGACTCTTCCCAAGGAGGCTCGCTTGCAAGCGCACTGTGCACTTGGCTTCCAGGCAGGGACGCCCCGCGCCTCCTGCAAGTCTTGGTACAGGGGCTGCTTCCCCTGAGCTGAGGCTGTGGGCGGCCGCCCAGACAGGCAGGGGCAGGCCCCAACCACCTGCACACGTCTCTGCTGGTTAGGAGAGCACTAGGGAAATGACGTCTGTCAGGCAGCTTCTGGGCGCTCACGGAGTCAAGCCTCCCGGTGTGTGGGGCTGCAGACCACAGCCAGGAGCCCTGGGAGCCTGGTGCTCTCCGTGCCGTGCTGAGTCTGGGCGGCCAAGCGACCGCTGGAGGAGCCCTGCAGTTGCCATTCCCTTCCCTATGACAGAGCTCTCACGGCTGGAGGGCTTGGCGGCGTGCAACCCACCGACCCCGAAGCCCTCCGCAAGGACGCCTGGGGACTAGGTGCAAAGGCAAGGCAGGAGTGGAGCTGAGGCCAGGAAGGCGCCAGGAGCGTCTCCCAGTCTCGCGCAGCCTGCTCCTTCCTGGTCAGGAAGCCTAGCAGGGAGGCAAGTCTGGGCAAGGCTCGCCCAGGGCAGAGCAGCCTCAGGCCCGGAACTCGGCCAGATCGGGCCTCTGAGCAGAGCTGGAGCTCTGCCGTACTGGAGGCTCACTGGGCTCCGCCCAAGAAGTGATTGCAGCCGCACGCAGCTGGGCTGCCTCCTCTTCCCCCAAGGAGGCTCGCTTCCCGCATGCTGTGCACTAGGCTTCCAGGCGGGGGCGCCCCGCGCCTCCTACAGGTCTTGGCTCAGGGGCTGCTTCCCTTGAGCTGGGGCTGCCAGCGGGAGCCCAGACACGCAGGGGCAGGCCCCACCACCCGCACACGTCTCGGCTGGGGAGGAGAGCGCTAGCGAAATGACGTCTGTCGGGCAACTTCTGGGCGCCCACGGAGTCAGCCTCCGGGTGTGTGGGGCTGCAGACCACAGCCAGGGGAGCTGTGAGCCTTGTGCTCTCCGTGCGGCGCTGAGTCTGGGCGGCCAAGCAACCGCTGGAGGAGCCCTGCCCTTGCCCTCCCCTCCCCTCTAATAGAGGCCTCACTGCTGGAGGGCTTGGCAGTGTGCAAGCCACCGGCTCCTAAGCCTTCCCCAAGGACGCCTGGGGCCTAGATGCAGAGGCAAGGCAGGAGTGGAGCTGAGGCCAGGAAGGCGCCAGTGGCCTCTCCCAGCATCGCACAGCCTGCTCCTTCCTGGGCAGGAAGCCTAGAAGCGAGGCAAGCCTGGGCAAGTCTCGCACAGGGCAGAGCAGCCTCGCGCAAGGACCTTGACTAGATCCGGCCTCTGAGCAGAGGTGGGGCTCTGCCGTACTGGAGGCACACTCGGCTGCGCCCAAGCAGGGATGGCAGCTGCACGCGGCTTGGCTCCCTCGACTCTTCCCAAGGAGGCTCGCTTCCAAGCGCACTGTGCACTTGGCTTCCAGGCAGGGACGCCCCGCGCCTCCTGCAAGTCTTGGTACAGGGGCTGCTTCCCCTGAGCTGAGGCTGTGGGCGGCCGCCCAGACAGGCAGGGGCAGGCCCCAACCACCTGCTCACGTCTCTGCTGGTTAGGAGAGCACTAGGGAAATGACGTCTGTCAGGCAGCTTCTGGGCGCTCACGGAGTCAAGCCTCCCGGTGTGTGGGGCTGCAGACCACAGCCAGGAGCCCTGGGAGCCTGGTGCTCTCCGTGCCGTGCTGAGTCTGGGCGGCCAAGCGACCGCTGGAGGAGCCCTGCAGTTGCCATTCCCTTCCCTATGACAGAGCTCTCACGGCTGGAGGGCTTGGCGGCGTGCAACCCACCGACCCCGAAGCCCTCCGCAAGGACGCCTGGGGACTAGGTGCAAAGGCAAGGCAGGAGTGGAGCTGAGGCCAGGAAGGCGCCAGGAGCGTCTCCCAGTCTCGCGCAGCCTGCTCCTTCCTGGTCAGGAAGCCTAGCAGCGAGGCAAGTCTGGGCAAGGCTCGCCCAGGGCAGAGCAGCCTCAGGCCGGGAACTCGCCCCGATCGGGCCTCTGAGCAGAGCTGGAGCTCTGCCGTACTGGAGGCTCACTGGGCTCCGCCCAAGAAGTGATTGCAGCCGCACGCAGCTGGGCTGCCTCCTCTTCCCCCAAGGAGGCTCGCTTCCCGCATGCTGTGCACTAGGCTTCCAGGCGGGGGCGCCCCGCGCCTCCTACAGGTCTTGGCTCAGGGGCTGCTTCCCTTGAGCTGGGGCTGCCAGCGGGAGCCCAGACACGCAGGGGCAGGCCCCACCACCCGCACACGTCTCGGCTGGGGAGGAGAGCGCTAGCGAAATGACGTCTGTCGGGCAACTTCTGGGCACCCACAGAGTCAGCATCCGGGTGTGTGGGGCTGCAGACCACAGCCAGGGGAGCTGTGAGCCTTGTGCTCTCCGTGCGGCGCTGAGTCTGGGCGGCCAAGCAACCGCTGGAGGAGCCCTGCCCTTGCCCTCCCCTGCCCTCTAATAGAGGCCTCACTGCTGGAGGGCTTGGCAGCGTGCAACCCACCGGCCCAGAAGCCCTCCGCAAGGACGCCTGGGGACAAGTTGCAAAGGCAAGGCAGGAGTGGAGCTGAGGCCAGGAAGGCGCCAGGAGCGTCTCCCAGTCTCGCGCAGCCTGCTCCTTCCTGGTCAGGAAGCCTAGCAGCGAGGCAAGTCTGGGCAACGCTCGCCCAGGGCAGAGCAGCCTCAGGCCAGGAACTCAGCCAGATCGGCCCTCTGAGCAGAGCTGGAGCTCTGCCGTACTGGAGGCTCACTGGGCTCCGCCCAAGAAGTGATTGCAGCCGCAGGCAGCTGGGCTGCCTCCTCTTCCCACAAGGAGGCTCGCTTCCCGCATGCTGTGCACTAGGCTTCCAGGCGGGGGCGCCCCGCGCCTCCTACAGGTCTTGGCCCAGGGGCTGCTTCCCTTGAGCTGGGGCTGCCAGCGGGAGCCCAGACACGCAGGGGCAGGCCCCACCACCCGCACACGTCTCGGCTGGGGAGGAGAGCGCTAGCGAAATGACGTCTGTCGGGCAACTTCTGGGCGCCCACGGAGTCAGCCTCCGGGTGTGTGGGGCTGCAGACCACAGCCAGGGGAGCTGTGAGCCTTGTGCTCTCCGTGCGGCGCTGAGTCTGGGCGGCCAAGCAACCGCTGGAGGAGCCCTGCCCTTGCCCTCCCCTCCCCTCTAATAGAGGCCTCACTGCTGGAGGGCTTGGCAGTGTGCAAGCCACCGGCTCCTAAGCATTCCCCAAGGACGCCTGGGGCCTAGATGCAGAGGCAAGGCAGGAGTGGAGCTGAGGCCAGGAAGGCGCCAGTGGCCTCTCCCAGCATCGCACAGCCTGCTCCTTCCTGGGCAGGAAGCCTAGAAGCGAGGCAAGCCTGGGCAAGTCTCGCACAGGGCAGAGCAGCCTCGCGCAAGGACCTTGACTAGATCCGGCCTCTGAGCAGAGGTGGGGCTCTGCCGTACTGGAGGCACACTCGGCTGCGCCCAAGCAGGGATGGCAGCTGCACGCGGCTTGGCTCCCTCGACGCTTCCCAAGGAGGCTCGCTTGCAAGCGCACTGTGCACTTGGCTTCCAGGCAGGGACGCCCCGCGCCTCCTGCAAGTCTTGGCACAGGGGCTGCTTCCCCTGAGCTGAGGCTGTGGGCGGCCGCCCAGACAGGCAGGGGCAGGCCCCAACCACCTGCACACGTCTCTGCTGGTTAGGAGAGCACTAGGGAAATGACGTCTGTCAGGCAGCTTCTGGGCGCTCACGGAGTCAGCCTCCTGGTGTGTGGGGCTGCAGACCACAGCCAGGAGCCCTGGGAGCCTGGTGCTCTCCATGCCGTGCTGAGTCTGGGCGGCCAAGCGACCGCTGGAGGAGCCCGGCAGTTGCCATTCCCTTCCCTATGACAGAGCTCTCACGGCTGGAGGGCTTGGCGGCGTGCAACCCACCGACCCCGAAGCCCTCCACAAGGACGCCTGGGGACTAGGTGCAAAGGCAAGGCAGGAGTGGAGCTGAGGCCAGGAAGGCGCCAGGAGCGTCTCCCAGTCTCGCGCAGCCTGCTCCTTCCTGGGCAGGAAGCCTAGCAGCGAGGCAAGTCTGGGCAAGGCTCGCCCAGGGCAGAGCAGCCTCAGGCCGGGAACTCGGCCAGATCGGGCCTCTGAGCAGAGCTGGAGCTCTGCCGTACTGGAGGCTCACTGGGCTCCCCCCAAGAAGTGATTGCAGCCGCACGCAGCTGGGCTGCCTCCTCTTCCCCCAAGGAGGCTCGCTTCCCGCATGCTGTGCACTAGGCTTCCAGGCGGGGGCGCCCCGCGCCTCCTACAGGTCTTGGCTCAGGGGCTGCTTCCCTTGAGCTGGGGCTGCCAGCGGGAGCCCAGACACGCAGGGGCAGGCCCCACCACCCGCACACGTCTCGGCTGGGGAGGAGAGCGCTAGGGAAATGACGTCTGTCGGGCAACTTCTGGGCGCCCACGGAGTCAGCCTCCGGGTGTGTGGGGCTGCAGACCACAGCCAGGGGAGCTGTGAGCCTTGTGCTCTCCGTGCGGCGCTGAGTCTGGGCGGCCAAGCAACCGCTGGAGGAGCCCTGCCCTTGCCCTCCCCTCCCCTCTAATAGAGGCCTCACTGCTGGAGGGCTTGGCAGTGTGCAAGCCACCGGCTCCTAAGCCTTCCCCAAGGAAGCCTGGGGCCTAGATGCAGAGGCAAGGCAGGAGTGGAGCTGAGGCCAGGAAGGCGCCAGTGGCCTCTCCCAGCATCGCACAGCCTGCTCCTTCCGGGGCAGGAAGCCTAGAAGCGAGGCAAGCCTGGGCAAGTCTCGCACAGGGCAGAGCAGCCTCGTGCATGGACCTTGACTAGATCCGGCCTCTGAGCAGAGCTGGGGCTCTGCCGTACTGGAGGCACACTCGGCTGTGCCCAAGCAGGGATGGCAGCTGCACGCGGCTTGGCTCCCTCGACTCTTCCCAAGGAGGCTCGCTTGCAAGCGCACTGTGCACTTGGCTTCCAGGCAGGGACGCCCCGCGCCTCCTGCAAGTCTTGGCACAGGGGCTGTTTCCCCTGAGCTGAGGCTGTGGGCGGCCGCCCCAGACACGCAGGGGAAGGCCCCAGCCACCTGCACACGTCTCTGCTGGTTAGGAGAGCACTAGGGAAATGACGTCTGTCAGGCAGCTTCTGGGCGCTCACGGAGTCAGCCTCCGGGTGTGTGGGGCTGCAGACCACAGCCAGGAGCCCTGGGAGCCTGGTGCTCTCCGTGCCGTGCTGAGTCTGGGCGGCCAAGCGACCGCTGGAGGAGCCCTGCAGTTGCCATTCCCTTCCCTATGACAGAGCTCTCACGGCTGGAGGGCTTGGCGGCGTGCAACCCACCGACCCCGAAGCCCTCCGCAAGGACGCCTGGGGACTAGGTGCAAAGGCAAGGCAGGAGTGGAGCTGAGGCCAGGAAGGCGCCAGGAGCGTCTCCCAGTCTCGCGCAGCCTGCTCCTTCCTGTTCAGGAAGCCTAGCAGGGAGGCAAGTCTGGGCAAGGCTCGCCCAGGGCAGAGCAGCCTCAGGCCCGGAACTCGGCCAGATCGGGCCTCTGAGCAGAGCTGGAGCTCTGCCGTACTGGAGGCTCACTGGGCTCCGCCCAAGAAGTGATTGCAGCCGCACGCAGCTGGGCTGCCTCCTCTTCCCCCAAGGAGGCTCGCTTCCCGCATGCTGTGCACTAGGCTTCCAGGCGGGGGCGCCCCGCGCCTCCTACAGGTCTTGGCTCAGGGGCTGCTTCCCTTGAGCTGGGGCTGCCAGCGGGAGCCCAGACACGCAGGGGCAGGCCCCACCACCCGCACACGTCTCGGCTGGGGAGGAGAGCGCTAGGGAAATGACGTCTGTCGGGCAACTTCTGGGCGCCCACGGAGTCAGCCTCCGGGTGTGTGGGGCTGCAGACCACAGCCAGGGGAGCTGTGAGCCTTGTGCTCTCCGTGCGGCGCTGAGTCTGGGCGGCCAAGCAACCACTGGAGGAGCCCTGCCCTTGCCCTCCCCTCCCCTCTAATAGAGGCCTCACTGCTGGAGGGCTTGGCAGTGTGCAAGCCACCGGCTCCTAAGCCTTCCCCAAGGACGCCTGGGGCCTAGATGCAGAGGCAAGGCAGGAGTGGAGCTGAGGCCAGGAAGGCGCCAGTGGCCTCTCCCAGCATCGCACAGCCTGCTCCTTCCTGGGCAGGAAGCCTAGAAGCGAGGCAAGCCTGGGCAAGTCTCGCACAGGGCAGAGCAGCCTCGCGCAAGGACCTTGACTAGATCCGGCCTCTGAGCAGAGCTGGGGCTCTGCCGTACTGGAGGCACACTCGGCTGCGCCCAAGCAGGATGCAGCTGCACGCGCTTGCTCCCAAGGCCCCAAGGAGGCTCGCTTGCAAGCGCACTGTGCACTTGGCTTCCAGGCAGGGACGCCCCGCGCCTCCTGCAAGTCTTGGCACAGGGGCTGCTTCCCCTGAGCTGAGGCTGTGGGCGGCCGCCCAGACAGGCAGGGGCAGGCCCCAACGACCTGCACACGTCTCTGCTGGTTAGGAGGGCACTAGGGAAATGACGTCTGTCAGGCAGCTTCTGGGCGCTCACAGAGTCAGCCTCCGGGTGTGTGGGGCTGCAGACCACAGCCAGGAGCCCTGGGAGCCTGGTGCTCTCCGTGCCGTGCTGAGTCTGGGCGGCCAAGCGACCGCTGGAGGAGCCCTGCAGTTGCCATTCCCTTCCCTATGACAGAGCTCTCACGGCTGGAGGGCTTGGCAGCGTGCAACACACCGGCCCAGAAGCCCTCCGCAAGGACGCCTGGGGACAAGGTGCAAAGGCAAGGCAGGAGTGGAGCTGAGGCCAGGAAGGCGCCAGGAGCGTCTCCCAGTCTCGCGCAGCCTGCTCCTTCCTGGTCACGAAGCCTAGCAGCGAGGCAAGTCTGGGCAAGGCTCGCCCAGGCAGAGCAGCCTCAGGCCCGGAACTCGGCCAGATCGGGCCTCTGAGCAGAGCTGGAGCTCTGCCGTACTGGAGGCTCACTGGGCTCCGCCCAAGAAGTGATTGCAGCCGCACGCAGCTGGGCTGCCTCCTCTTCCCCCAAGGAGGCTCGCTTCCCGCATGCTGTGCACTAGGCTTCCAGGCGGGGGGCGCCCCGCGCCTCCTACAGGTCTTGGCCCAGGGGCTGCTTCCCTTGAGCTGGGGCTGCCAGCGGGAGCCCAGACACGCAGGGGCAGGCCCCACCACCCGCACACGTCTCGGCTGGGGAGGAGAGCGCTAGGGAAATGACGTCTGTCGGGCAACTTCTGGGCGCCCACAGAGTCAGCCTCCGGGTGTGTGGGGCTGCAGACCACAGCCAGGGGAGCTGTGAGCCTTGTGCTCTCCGTGCGGCGCTGAGTCTGGGCGGCCAAGCAACCGCTGGAGGAGCCCTGCCCTTGCCCTCCCCTGCCCTCTAATAGAGGCCTCACTGCTGGAGGGCTTGGCAGCGTGCAACCCACCGGCCCAGAAGCCCTCCGCAAGGACGCCTGGGGACAAGTTGCAAAGGCAAGGCAGGAGTGGAGCTGAGGCCAGGGAAGGCGCCAGGAGCGTCTCCCAGTCTCGCGCAGCCTGCTCCTTCCTGGTCAGGAAGCCTAGCAGCGAGGCAAGTCTGGGCAACGCTCGCCCAGGGCAGAGCAGCCTCAGGCCAGGAACTCAGCCAGATCGGCCCTCTGAGCAGAGCTGGAGCTCTGCCGTACTGGAGGCTCACTGGGCTCCGCCCAAGAAGTGATTGCAGCCGCAGGCAGCTGGGCTGCCTCCTCTTCCCACAAGGAGGCTCGCTTCCCGCATGCTGTGCACTAGGCTTCCAGGCGGGGGCGCCCCGCGCCTCCTACAGGTCTTGGCCCAGGGGCTGCTTCCCTTGAGCTGGGGCTACCAGCGGGAGCCCAGACACGCAGGGGCAGGCCCCACCACCCGCACACGTCTCGGCTGGGGAGGAGAGCGCTAGGGAAATGACGTCTGTCGGGCAACTTCTGGGTGCCACGGAGTCAGCCTCCGGGTGTGTGGGGCTGCAGACCACAGCCAGGGGAGCTGTGAGCCTTGTGCTCTCCGTGCGGCGCTGAGTCTGGGCAGCCAAGCAACCGCTGGAGGAGCCCTGCCCTTGCCCTCCCCTCCCCTCTAATAGAGGCCTCACTGCTGGAGGGCTTGGCAGTGTGCAAGCCACCGGCTCCTAAGCCTTCCCCATGGACGCCTGGGGCCTAGATGCAGAGGCAAGGCAGGAGTGGAGCTGAGGCCAGGAAGGCACCAGTGGCCTCTCCCAGCATCGCACAGCCTGCTCCTTCCTGGGCAGGAAGCCTAGAAGCGAGGCAAGCCTGGGCAAGTCTCGCACAGGGCAGAGCAGCCTCGCGCAAGGACCTTGACTAGATCCGGCCTCTGAGCAGAGCTGGGGCTCTGCCGTACTGGAGGCACACTCGGCTGCGCCCAAGCAGGGATGGCAGCTGCACGCGGCTTGGCTCCCTCGACTCTTCCCAAGGAGGCTCGCTTGCAAGCGCACTGTGCACTTGGCTTCCAGGCAGGGACGCCCCGCGCCTCCTGCAAGTCTTGGCACAGGGGCTGCTTCCCCTGAGCTGA
The DNA here is from genome assembly GCF_023091745.1 of Budorcas taxicolor. NCBI lineage: Eukaryota > Metazoa > Chordata > Mammalia > Artiodactyla > Bovidae > Budorcas > Budorcas taxicolor. The sequence continues at coordinate 348,999 of NW_026292734.1, forward strand.
GGCTGTGGGCGGCCGCCCAGACAGGCAGGGGCAGGCCCCAACCACCTGCACACGTCTCTGCTGGTTAGGAGAGCACTAGGGAAATGACGTCTGTCAGGCAGCTTCTGGGCGCTCACGGAGTCAGCCTCCGGGTGTGTGGGGCTGCAGACCACAGCCAGGAGCCCTGGGAGCCTGGTGCTCTCCGTGCCGTGCTGAGTCTGGGCGGCCAAGCGACCGCTGGAGGAGCCCGGCAGTTGCCATTCCCTTCCCTATGACAGAGCTCTCACGGCTGGAGGGCTTGGCGGCGTGCAACCCACCGACCCCGAAGCCCTCCACAAGGACGCCTGGGGACTAGGTGCAAAGGCAAGGCAGGAGTGGAGCTGAGGCCAGGAAGGCGCCAGGAGCGTCTCCCAGTCTCGCGCAGCCTGCTCATTCCTGGTCAGGAAGCCTAGCAGCGAGGCAAGTCTGGGCAAGGCTCGCCCAGGGCAGAGCAGCCTCAGGCCGGGAACTCGGCCAGATCGGGCCTCTGAGCAGAGCTGGAGCTCTGCCGTACTGGAGGCTCACTGGGCTCCCCCCAAGAAGTGATTGCAGCCGCACGCAGCTGGGCTGCCTCCTCTTCCCCCAAGGAGGCTCGCTTCCCGCATGCTGTGCACTAGGCTTCCAGGAGGGGGCGCCCCGCGCCTCCTACAGGTCTTGGCTCAGGGGCTGCTTCCCTTGAGCTCGGGCTGCCAGCGGGAGCCCAGACACGCAGGGGCAGGCCCCACCACCCGCACACGTCTCGGGTGGGGAGGAGAGCGCTAGGGAAATGACGTCTGTCGGGCAACTTCTGGGCGCCCACGGAGTCAGCCTCCGGGTGTGTGGGGCTGCAGACCACAGCCAGGGGAGCTGTGAGCCTTGTGCTCTCCGTGCGGCGCTGAGTCTGGGCGGCCAAGCAACCGCTGGAGGAGCCCTGCCCTTGCCCTCCCCTCCCCTCTAATAGAGGCCTCACTGCTGGAGGGCTTGGCAGTGTGCAAGCCACCGGCTCCTAAGCCTTCCCCAAGGAAGCCTGGGGCCTAGATGCAGAGGCAAGGCAGGAGTGGAGCTGAGGCCAGGAAGGCGCCAGTGGCCTCTCCCAGCATCGCACAGCCTGCTCCTTCCGGGGCAGGAAGCCTAGAAGCGAGGCAAGCCTGGGCAAGTCTCGCACAGGGCAGAGCAGCCTCGTGCAAGGACCTTGACTAGATCCGGCCTCTGAGCAGAGCTGGGGCTCTGCCGTACTGGAGGCACACTCGGCTGTGCCCAAGCAGGGATGGCAGCTGCACGCGGCTTGGCTCCCTCGACTCTTCCCAAGGAGGCTCGCTTGCAAGCGCACTGTGCACTTGGCTTCCAGGCAGGGACGCCCCGCGCCTCCTGCAAGTCTTGGCACAGGGGCTGCTTCCCCTGAGCTGAGGCTGTGGGCGGCCGCCCAGACACGCAGGGGCAGGCCCCAGCCACCTGCACACGTCTCTGCTGGTTAGGAGAGCACTAGGGAAATGACGTCTGTCAGGCAGCTTCTGGGCGCTCACGGAGTCAGCCTCCGGGTGTGTGGGGCTGCAGACCACAGCCAGGAGCCCTGGGAGCCTGGTGCTCTCCGTGCCGTGCTGAGTCTGGGCGGCCAAGCGACCGCTGGAGGAGCCCTGCAGTTGCCATTCCCTTCCCTATGACAGAGCTCTCACGGCTGGAGGGCTTGGCGGCGTGCAACCCACCGACCCCGAATCCCTCCGCAAGGACGCCTGGGGACTAGGTGCAAAGGCAAGGCAGGAGTGGAGCTGAGGCCAGGAAGGCGCCAGGAGCATCTCCCAGTCTCGCGCAGCCTGCTCCTTCCTGGTCAGGAAGCCTAGCAGCGAGGCAAGTCTGGGCAAGCCTCGCCCAGGGCAGAGCAGCCTCAGGCCCGGAACTCGGCCAGATCGGGCCTCTGAGCAGAGCTGGAGCTCTGCCGTACTGGAGGCTCACTGGGCTCCGCCCAAGAAGTGATTGCAGCCGCACGCAGCTGGGCTGCCTCCTCTTCCCCCAAGGAGGCTCGCTTCCCGCATGCTGTGCACTAGGCTTCCAGGCGGGGGCGCCCCGCGCCTCCTACAGGTCTTGGCTCAGGGGCTGCTTCCCTTGAGCTGGGGCTGCCAGCGGGAGCCCAGACACGCAGGGGCAGGCCCCACCACCCGCACACGTCTCGGCTGGGGAGGAGAGCGCTAGGGAAATGACGTCTGTCGGGCAACTTCTGGGCGCCCACGGAGTCAGCCTCCGGGTGTGTGGGGCTGCAGACCACAGCCAGGGGAGCTGTGAGCCTTGTGCTCTCCGTGCGGCGCTGAGTCTGGGCGGCCAAGCAACCGCTGGAGGAGCCCTGCCCTTGCCCTCCCCTCCCCTCTAATAGAGGCCTCACTGCTGGAGGGCTTGGCAGTGTGCAAGCCACCGGCTCCTAAGCCTTCCCCAAGGATGCCTGGGGCCTAGATGCAGAGGCAAGGCAGGAGTGGAGCTGAGGCCAGGAAGGCGCCAGTGGCCTCTCCCAGCATCGCACAGCCTGCTCCTTCCTGGGCAGGAAGCCTAGAAGCGAGGCAAGCCTGGGCAAGTCTCGCACAGGGCAGAGCAGCCTCGTGCAAGGACCTTGACTAGATCCGGCCTCTGAGCAGAGCTGGGGCTCTGCCGTACTGGAGGCACACTCGGCTGTGCCCAAGCAGGGATGGCAGCTGCACGCGGCTTGGCTCCCTCGACTCTTCCCAAGGAGGCTCGCTTCCAAGCGCACTGTGCACTTGGCTTCCAGGCAGGGACGCCCCGCGCCTCCTGCAAGTCTTGGCACAGGGGCTGCTTCCCCTGAGCTGAGGCTGTGGGCAGCAGCCCAGACACGCAGGGGCAGGCCCCAACCACCTGCACACGTCTCTGCTGGTTAGGAGAGCACTAGGGAAATGACGTCTGTCAGGCAGCTTCTGGGCGCTCACGGAGTCAGCCTCCGGGTGTGTGGGGCTGCAGACCACAGCCAGGAGCCCTGGGAGCCTGGTGCTCTCCGTGCTCTGCTGAAACTGGGCGGCCAAGCGACTGCTGGAGGAGCCCTGCAGTTGCCATTCCCTTCCCTATGACAGAGCTCTCACGGCTGGAGTGCTTGGCAGCGTGCAACCGACCGGCCCCGAAGCCCTCCGCAAGGACGCCTGGGGACTAGGTGCAAAGGCAAGGCAGGAGTGGAGCTGAGGCCAGGAAGGCGCCAGGAGCGTCTCCCAGTCTCGCGCAGCCTGCTCCTTCCTGGGCAGGAAGCCTAGCAGCGAGGCAAGTCTGGGCAAGGCTCGCCCAGGGCAGAGCAGCCTCAGGCCAGGAACTCGGCCAGATCGGGCCTCTGAGCAGAGCTGGAGCTCTGCCGTACTGGAGGCTCACTGGGCTCCGCCCAAGAAGTGATTGCAGCCGCACGCAGCTGGGCTGCCTCCTCTTCCCCCAAGGAGGCTCGCTTCCCGCATGCTGTGCACTAGGCTTCCAGGCGGGGGCGCCCCGCGCCTCCTACAGGTCTTGGCTCAGGGGCTGCTTCCCTTGAGCTGGGGCTGCCAGCGGGAGCCCAGACACGCAGGGGCAGGCCCCACCACCCGCACACGTCTCGGCTGGGGAGGAGAGCGCTAGCGAAATGACGTCTGTCGGGCAACTTCTGGGCGCCCACGGGGGCGCCCACGGAGTCAGCCTCCGGGTGTGTGGGGCTGCAGACCACAGCCAGGGGAGCTGTGAGCCTTGTGCTCTCCGTGCGGCGCTGAGTCTGGGCGGCCAAGCAACCGCTGGAGGAGCCCTGCCCTTGCCCTCCCCTCCCCTCTAATAGAGGCCTCACTGCTGGAGGGCTTGGCAGTGTGCAAGCCACCGGCTCCTAAGCCTTCCCCAAGGACGCCTGGGGCCTAGATGCAGAGGCAAGGCAGGAGTGGAGCTGAGGCCAGGAAGGCGCCAGTGGCCTCTCCCAGCATCGCACAGCCTGCTCCTTCCTGGGCAGGAAGCCTAGAAGCGAGGCAAGCCTGGGCGAGTCTCGCACAGGGCAGAGCAGCCTCGCGCAAGGACCTTGACTAGATCCGGCCTCTGAGCAGAGCTGGGGCTCTGCCGTACTGGAGGCACACTCGGCTGCGCCCAAGCAGGGATGGCAGCTGCACGCGGCTTGGCTCCCTCGACTCTTCCCAAGGAGGCTCGCTTCCAAGCGCACTGTGCACTTGGCTTCCAGGCAGGGACGCCCCGCGCCTCCTGCAAGTCTTGGCACAGGGGCTGCTTCCCCTGAGCTGAGGCTGGGGGCGGCCGCCCAGACAGGCAGGGGCAGGCCCCAACCACCTGCACACGTCTCTGCTGGTTAGGAGAGCACTAGGGAAATGACGTCTGTCAGGCAGCTTCTGGGCGCTCACGGAGTCAGCCTCCGGGTGTGTGGGGCTGCAGACCACAGCCAGGAGCCCTGGGAGCCTGGTGCTCTCCGTGCCGTGCTGAGTCTGGGCAGCCAAGCGACCGCTGGAGGGGCCCTGCAGTTGCCATTCCCTTCCCTATGACAGAGCTCTCACGGCTGGAGGGCTTGGCAGCGTGCAACCCACCGGCCCCGAAGCCCTCCGCAAGGACGCCTGGGGACTAGGTGCAAAGGCAAGGCAGGAGTGGAGCTGAGGCCAGGAAGGCGCCAGGAGCGTCTCCCAGTCTCGCGCAGCCTGCTCCTTCCTGGGCAGGAAGCCTAGCAGCGAGGCAAGTCTGGGCAAGGCTCGCCCAGGGCAGAGCAGCCTCAGGCCAGGAACTCGGCCAGATCGGGCCTCTGAGCAGAGCTGGAGCTCTGCCGTACTGGAGGCTCACTGGGCTCCCCCCAAGAAGTGATTGCAGCCGCACGCAGCTGGGCTGCCTCCTCTTCCCCCAAGGAGGCTCGCTTCCCGCATGCTGTGCACTAGGCTTCCAGGCGGGGGCGCCCCGCGCCTCCTACAGGTCTTGGCTCAGGGGCTGCTTCCCTTGAGCTGGGGCTGCCAGCGGGAGCCCAGACACGCAGGGGCAGGCCCCACCACCCGCACACGTCTCGGCTTGGGAGGAGAACGCTAGCGAAATGACGTCTGTCGGGCAACTTCTGGGCGCCCACGGAGTCAGCCTCCGGGTGTGTGGGGCTGCAGACCACAGCCAGGGGAGCTGTGAGCCTTGTGCTCTCCGTGCGGCGCTGAGTCTGGGCGGCCAAGCAACCGCTGGAGGAGCCCTGCCCTTGCCCTCCCCTCCCCTCTAATAGAGGCCTCACTGCTGGAGGGCTTGGCAGTGTGCAAGCCACCGGCTCCTAAGCCTTCCCCAAGGATGCCTGGGGCCTAGATGCAGAGGCAAGGCAGGAGTGGAGCTGAGGCCAGGAAGGCGCCAGTGGCCTCTCCCAGCATCGCACAGCCTGCTCCTTCCTGGGCAGGAAGCCTAGAAGCGAGGCAAGCCTGGGCGAGTCTCGCACAGGGCAGAGCAGCCTCGCGCAAGGACCTTGACTAGATCCGGCCTCTGAGCAGAGCTGGGGCTCTACCGAACTGGAGGCACACTCGGCTGCGCCCAAGCAGGTATGACAGCTGCACGCGGCTTGGCTCCCTCGACTCTTCCCAGGAGGCTCGCTTCCAAGGGCACTGTGCACTAGGCTTCCAGGCGGGGACGCCCCGCGCCTCCTACAGGTCTTGGCTCAGGGGCTGCTTCCCTTGAGCTGGGGCTGCCAGCGGGAGCCCAGACACGCAGGGGCAGGTCCCTACCGCTGCACACGTCTCTGCGGGGGAGGAGAGCGCTAGGGATAGGACGTCTGTCAGGCAACTTCTGGGCGTCCACGGAGTCAGCCTCCGGGTGTGTGGGGCTGCAGACCACAGCCAGGAGCCCTGGGAGCCTGGTGCTCTCCGTGCTGTGCTGAATCTGGGCGGCCAAGCGACTGCTGGAGGAGCCCTGCAGTTGCCATTTCCTTCCCTATGACAGAGTTCTCACGGCTGGAGAGCTTGGCGGCGTGCAACCCACCGGCCCCTAAGCCCTCTGCAAGGACGCCTGGGGACTAGGTGCAAAGGCAAGGCAGGAGTGGAGCTGAGGCCAGGAAGGCGCCAGGAGCGTCTCCCAGTCTCGCGCAGCCTGCTCCTTCCTGGGCAGGAAGCCTAGCAGCGAGGCAAGTCTGGGCAACGCTCGCCCAGGGCAGAGCAGCCTCCGGCCAGGAACTCGGCCAGATCGGGCCTCTGAGCAGAGCTGGAGCTCTGCCGTACTGGAGGCTCACTGGGCTCCGCCCAAGAAGTGATTGCAGCCGCACAGGCAGCTGGGCTGCCTCCTCTTCCACAAGGAGGCTCGCTTCCCGCATGCTGTGCACTAGGCTTCCTGGCGGGGGCGCCCCGCGCCTCCTACAGGTCTTGGCTCAGGGGCTGCTTCCCTTGAGCTGGGGCTGCCAGCGGGAGCCCAGACACGCAGGGGCAGGCCCCACCACCCGCACACGTCTCGGCTGGGGAGGAGAGCGCTAGCGAAATGACGTCTGTCGGGCAACTTCTGGGCGCCCACGGAGTCAGCCTCCGGGTGTGTGGGGCTGCAGACCACAGCCAGGGGAGCTGTGAGCCTTGTGCTCTCCGTGCGGCGCTGAGTCTGGGCGGCCAAGCAACCGCTGGAGGAGCCCTGCCCTTGCCCTCCCCTCCCCTCTAATAGAGGCCTCACTGCTGGAGGGCTTGGCAGTGTGCAAGCCACCGGCTCCTAAGCCTTCCCCAAGGACGCCTGGGCCTAGATGCAGAGGCAAGGCAGGAGTGGAGCTGAGGCCAGGAAGGCGCCAGTGGCCTCTCCCAGCATCGCACAGCCTGCTCCTTCCTGGGCAGGAAGCCTAGAAGCGAGGCAAGCCTGGGCGAGTCTCGCACAGGGCAGAGCAGCCTCGCGCAAGGACCTTGACTAGATCCGGCCTCTGAGCAGAGCTGGGGCTCTGCCGTACTGGAGGCACACTCGGCTGCGCCCAAGCAGGGATGGCAGCTGCACGCGGCTTGGCTCCCTCGACTCTTCCCAAGGAGGCTCGCTTCCAAGCGCACTGTGCACTTGGCTTCCAGGCAGGGATGCCCCGCGCCTCCTGCAAGTCTTGGCACAGGGGCTGCTTCCCCTGAGCTGAGGCTGTGGGCGGCCGCCCAGACAGGCAGGGGCAGGCCCCAACCACCTGCACACGTCTCTGCTGGTTAGGAGAGCACTAGGGAAATGACGTCTGTCAGGCAACTTCTGGGCGCTCACGCAGTCAGCCTCTGGCTATGTGGGGCTGCAGACCACAGCCAGGAGCCCTGGGAGCCTGGTGCTCTCCGTGCCGTGCTGAGTCTGGGCGGCCAAGCGACCGCTGGAGGGGCCCTGCAGTTGCCATTCCCTTCCCTATGACAGAGCTCTCACGGCTGGAGGGCTTGGCAGCGTGCAACCCACCGGCCCCGAAGCCCTCCGCAAGGACGCCGGGGACTAGGTGCAAAGGCAAGGCAGGAGTGGAGCTGAGGCCAGGAAGGCGCCAGGAGTGTCTCCCAGTCTGGCGCAGCCTGCTCCTTCCTGGTCAGGAAGCCTAACAGCGAGGCAAGTCTGGGCAAGGCTCGCCCAGGGCAGAGCAGCCTCAGGCCAGGAATTCGGCCAGATCGGGCCTCTGAGCAGAGCTGGAGCTCTGCCGTACTGGAGGCTCACTGGGCTCCCCCCAAGAAGTGATTGCAGCCGCACGCAGCTGGGCTGCCTCCTCTTCCCCCAAGGAGGCTCGCTTCCCGCATGCTGTGCACTAGGCTTCCAGGCGGGGGCGCCCCGCGCCTCCTACAGGTCTTGGCTCAGGGGCTGCTTCCCTTGAGCTGGGGCTGCCAGCGGGAGCCCAGACACGCAGGGGCAGGCCCCACCACCCGCACACGTCTCGGCTGGGGAGGAGAGCGCTAGCGAAATGACGTCTGTCGGGCAACTTCTGGGCGCCCACGGAGTCAGCCTCCGGGTGTGTGGGGCTGCAGACCACAGCCAGGGGTGCTGTGAGCCTTGTGCTCTCCGTGCGGCACTGAGTCTGGGCGGCCCAGCAACCGCTGGAGGAGCCCTGCCCTTGACCTCCCCTCCCCTCTAACAGAGGCCTCACTGCTGGAGGGCTAGGCAGTGTGCAAGCCACCGGCTCCTAAGCCTTCCCCAAGGACGCCTGGGGCCTAGATGCAGAGGCAAGGCAGGAGTGGAGCTGAGGCCAGGAAGGCGCCAGTGGCCTCTCCCAGCATCGCACAGCCTGCTCCTTCCTGGGCAGGAAGCCTAGAAGCGAGGCAAGCCTGGGCAAGTCTCGCACAGGGCAGAGCAGCCTCGCGCAAGGACCTTGACTAGATCCGGCCTCTGAGCAGAGCTGGGGCTCTACCGAACTGGAGGCACACTCGGCTGCGCCCAAGCAGGTATGAGAGCTGCACGCGGCTTGGCTCCCTCGACTCTTCCCAGGAGGCTCGCTTCCAAGGGCACTGTGCACTAGGCTTCCAGGCGGGGGACGCCCCGCGCCTCCTACAGGTCTTGGCTCAGGGGCTGCTTCCCTTGAGCTGGGGCTGCCAGCGGGAGCCCAGACACGCAGGGGCAGGTCCCTACCGCTGCACACGTCTCTGCGGGGGAGGAGAGCGCTAGGGATAGGACGTCTGTCAGGCAACTTCTGGGCGTCCACGGAGTCAGCCTCCGGGTGTGTGGGGCTGCAGACCACAGCCAGGAGCCCTGGGAGCCTGGTGCTCTCCGAGCTGTGCTGAATCTGGGCGGCCAAGCGACTGCTGGAGGAGCCCTGCAGTTGCCATTTCCTTCCCTATGACAGAGTTCTCACGGCTGGAGAGCTTGGCGGCGTGCAACCCACCGGCCCCTAAGCCCTCTGCAAGGACGCCTGGGGACTAGGTGCAAAGGCAAGGCAGGAGTGGAGCTGAGGCCAGGAAGGCGCCAGGAGCGTCTCCCAGTCTCGCGCAGCCTGCTCCTTCCTGGGCAGGAAGCCTAGCAGCGAGGCAAGTCTGGGCAACGCTCGCCCAGGGCAGAGCAGCCTCCGGCCAGGAACTCGGCCAGATCGGGCCTCTGAGCAGAGCTGGAGCTCTGCCGTACTGGAGGCTCACTGGGCTCCGCCCAAGAAGTGATTGCAGCCGCACACGCAGCTGGGCTGCCTCCTCTTCCACAAGGAGGCTCGCTTCCCGCATGCTGTGCACTGGGCTTCCTGGCGGGGGCGCCCCGCGCCTCCTACAGGTCTTGGCTCAGGGGCTGCTTCCCTTGAGCTGGGGCTGCCAGCGGGAGCCCAGACACGCAGGGGCAGGCCCCACCACCCGCACACGTCTCGGCTGGGGAGGAGAGCGCTAGCGAAATGACGTCTGTCGGGCAACTTCTGGGCGCCCACGGAGTCAGCCTCCGGGTGTGTGGGGCTGCAGACCACAGCCAGGGGAGCTGTGAGCCTTGTGCTCTCCGTGCGGCGCTGAGTCTGGGCGGCCAAGCAACCGCTGGAGGAGCCCTGCCCTTGCCCTCCCCTCCCCTCTAATAGAGGCCTCACTGCTGGAGGGCTTGGCAGTGTGCAAGCCACCGGCTCCTAAGCCTTCCCCAAGGACGCCTGGGGCCTAGATGCAGAGGCAAGGCAGGAGTGGAGCTGAGGCCAGGAAGGCGCCAGTGGCCTCTCCCAGCATCGCACAGCCTGCTCCTTCCTGGGCAGGAAGCCTAGAAGCGAGGCAAGCCTGGGCGAGTCTCGCACAGGGCAGAGCAGCCTCGCGCAAGGACCTTGACTAGATCCGGCCTCTGAGCAGAGCTGGGGCTCTGCCGTACTGGAGGCACACTCGGCTGCGCCCAAGCAGGGATGGCAGCTGCACGCGGCTTGGCTCCCTCGACTCTTCCCAAGGAGGCTCGCTTCCAAGCGCACTGTGCACTTGGCTTCCAGGCAGGGATGCCCCGCGCCTCCTGCAAGTCTTGGCACAGGGGCTGCTTCCCCTGAGCTGAGGCTGTGGGCGGCCGCCCAGACAGGCAGGGGCAGGCCCCAACCACCTGCACACGTCTCTGCTGGTTAGGAGAGCACTAGGGAAATGACGTCTGTCAGGCAACTTCTGGGCGCTCACGGAGTCAGCCTCTGGCTATGTGGGGCTGCAGACCACAGCCAGGAGCCCTGGGAGCCTGGTGCTCTCCGTGCCGTGCTGAGTCTGGGCGGCCAAGCGACCGCTGGAGGGGCCCTGCAGTTGCCATTCCCTTCCCTATGACAGAGCTCTCACGGCTGGAGGGCTTGGCAGCGTGCAACCCACCGGCCCCGAAGCCCTCCGCAAGGACGCCGGGGACTAGGTGCAAAGGCAAGGCAGGAGTGGAGCTGAGGCCAGGAAGGCGCCAGGAGTGTCTCCCAGTCTCGCGCAGCCTGCTCCTTCCTGGTCAGGAAGCCTAGCAGCGAGGCAAGTCTGGGCAAGGCTCGCCCAGGGCAGAGCAGCCTCAGGCCAGGAATTCGGCCAGATCGGGCCTCTGAGCAGAGCTGGAGCTCTGCCGTACTGGAGGCTCACTGGGCTCCCCCCAAGAAGTGATTGCAGCCGCACGCAGCTGGGCTGCCTCCTCTTCCCCCAAGGAGGCTCGCTTCCCGCATGCTGTGCACTAGGCTTCCAGGCGGGGGCGCCCCGCGCCTACTACAGGTCTTGGCTCAGGGGCTGCTTCCCTTGAGCTGGGGCTGCCAGCGGGAGCCCAGACACGCAGGGGCAGGCCCCACCACCCGCACACGTCTCGGCTGGGGAGGAGAGCGCTAGCGAAATGACGTCTGTCGGGCAACTTCTGGGCGCCCACGGAGTCAGCCTCCGGGTGTGTGGGGCTGCAGACCACAGCCAGGGGTGCTGTGAGCCTTGTGCTCTCCGTGCGGCACTGAGTCTGGGCGGCCAAGCAACCGCTGGAGGAGCCCTGCCCTTGACCTCCCCTCCCCTCTAACAGAGGCCTCACTGCTGGAGGGCTAGGCAGTGTGCAAGCTACCGGCTCCTAAGCCTTCCCCAAGGACGCCTGGGGCCTAGATGCAGAGGCAAGGCAGGAGTGGAGCTGAGGCCAGGAAGGCGCCAGTGGCCTCTCCCAGCATCGCACAGCCTGCTCCTTCCTGGGCAGGAAGCCTAGAAGCGAGGCAAGCCTGGGCAAGTCTCGCACAGGGCAGAGCAGCCTCGCGCAAGGACCTTGACTAGATCCGGCCTCTGAGCAGAGCTGGGGCTCTACCGAACTGGAGGCACACTCGGCTGCGCCCAAGCAGGTATGACAGCAGCACGCGGCTTGGCTCCCTCGACTCTTCCCAGGAGGCTCGCTTCCAAGGGCACTGTGCACTAGGCTTCCAGGCGGGGACGCCCCGCGCCTCCTACAGGTCTTGGCTCAGGGGCTGCTTCCCTTGAGCTGGGGCTGCCAGCGGGAGCCCAGACACGCAGGGGCAGGTCCCTACCGCTGCACACGTCTCTGCGGGGGAGGAGAGCGCTAGGGATAGGACGTCTGTCAGGCAACTTCTGGGCGTCCACGGAGTCAGCCTCCGGGTGTGTGGGGCTGCAGACCACAGCCAGGAGCCCTGGGAGCCTGGTGCTCTCCGTGCTGTGCTGAATCTGGGCGGCCAAGCGACTGCTGGAGGAGCCCTGCAGTTGCCATTTCCTTCCCTATGACAGAGTTCTCACGGCTGGAGAGCTTGGCGGCGTGCAACCCACCGGCCCCTAAGCCCTCTGCAAGGACGCCTGGGGACTAGGTGCAAAGGCAAGGCAGGAGTGGAGCTGAGGCCAGGAAGGCGCCAGGAGCGTCTCCCAGTCTCGCGCAGCCTGCTCCTTCCTGGGCAGGAAGCCTAGCAGCGAGGCAAGTCTGGGCAACGCTCGCCCAGGGCAGAGCAGCCTCCGGCCAGGAACTCGGCCAGATCGGGCCTCTGAGCAGAGCTGGAGCTCTGCCGTACTGGAGGCTCACTGGGCTCCGCCCAAGAAGTGATTGCAGCCGCACACGCAGCTGGGCTGCCTCCTCTTCCACAAGGAGGCTCGCTTCCCGCATGCTGTGCACTAGGCTTCCTGGCGGGGGCGCCCCGCGCCTCCTACAGGTCTTGGCTCAGGGGCTGCTTCCCTTGAGCTGGGGCTGCCAGCGGGAGCCCAGACACGCAGGGGCAGGCCCCACCACCCGCACACGTCTCGGCTGGGGAGGAGAGCGCTAGCGAAATGACGTCTGTCGGGCAACTTCTGGGCGCCCACGGAGTCAGCCTCCGGGTGTGTGGGGCTGCAGACCACAGCCAGGGGAGCTGTGAGCCTTGTGCTCTCCGTGCGGCGCTGAGTCTGGGCGGCCAAGCAACCGCTGGAGGAGCCCTGCCCTTGCCCTCCCCTCCCCTCTAATAGAGGCCTCACTGCTGGAGGGCTTGGCAGTGTGCAAGCCACCGGCTCCTAAGCCTTCCCCAAGGACGCCTGGGGCCTAGATGCAGAGGCAAGGCAGGAGTGGAGCTGAGGCCAGGAAGGCGCCAGTGGCCTCTCCCAGCATCGCACAGCCTGCTCCTTCCTGGGCAGGAAGCCTAGAAGCGAGGCAAGCCTGGGCGAGTCTCGCACAGGGCAGAGCAGCCTCGCGCAAGGACCTTGACTAGATCCGGCCTCTGAGCAGAGCTGGGGCTCTGCCGTACTGGAGGCACACTCGGCTGCGCCCAAGCAGGGATGGCAGCTGCACGCGGCTTGGCTCCCTCGACTCTTCCCAAGGAGGCTCGCTTCCAAGCGCACTGTGCACTTGGCTTCCAGGCAGGGACGCCCCGCGCCTCCTGCAAGTCTTGGCACAGGGGCTGCTTCCCCTGAGCTGAGGCTGGGGGCGGCCGCCCAGACAGGCAGGGGCAGGCCCCAACCACCTGCACACGTCTCTGCTGGTTAGGAGAGCACTAGGGAAATGACGTCTGTCAGGCAGCTTCTGGGCGCTCACGGAGTCAGCCTCCGGGTGTGTGGGGCTGCAGACCACAGCCAGGAGCCCTGGGAGCCTGGTGCTCTCCGTGCCGTGCTGAGTCTGGGCGGCCAAGCGACCGCTGGAGGGGCCCTGCAGTTGCCATTCCCTTCCCTATGACAGAGCTCTCACGGCTGGAGGGCTTGGCAGCGTGCAACCCACCGGCCCCGAAGCCCTCCGCAAGGACGCCTGGGGACTAGGTGCAAAGGCAAGGCAGGAGTGGAGCTGAGGCCAGGAAGGCGCCAGGAGCGTCTCCCAGTCTCGCGCAGCCTGCTCCTTCTTGGGCAGGAAGCCTAGCAGCGAGGCAAGTCTGGGCAAGGCTCGCCCAGGGCAGAGCAGCCTCAGGCCAGGAACTCGGCCAGATCGGGCCTCTGAGCAGAGCTGGAGCTCTGCCGTACTGGAGGCTCACTGGGCTCCCCCCAAGAAGTGATTGCAGCCGCACGCAGCTGGGCTGCCTCCTCTTCCCCCAAGGAGGCTCGCTTCCCGCATGCTGTGCACTAGGCTTCCAGGCGGGGGCGCCCCGCGCCTCCTACAGGTCTTGGCTCAGGGGCTGCTTCCCTTGAGCTGGGGCTGCCAGCGGGAGCCCAGACACGCAGGGGCAGGCCCCACCACCCGCACACGTCTCGGCTGGGGAGGAGAACGCTAGCGAAATGACGTCTGTCGGGCAACTTCTGGGCGCCCACGGAGTCAGCCTCCGGGTGTGTGGGGCTGCAGACCACAGCCAGGGGAGCTGTGAGCCTTGTGCTATCCGTGCGGCGCTGAGTCTGGGCGGCCAAGCAACCGCTGGAGGAGCCCTGCCCTTGCCCTCCCCTCCCCTCTAATAGAGGCCTCACTGCTGGAGGGCTTGGCAGTGTGCAAGCCACCGGCTCCTAAGCCTTCCCCAAGGACGCCTGGGGCCTAGATGCAGAGGCAAGGCAGGAGTGGAGCTGAGGCCAGGAAGGCGCCAGTGGCCTCTCCCAGCATCGCACAGCCTGCTCCTTCCTGGGCAGGAAGCCTAGAAGCGAGGCAAGCCTGGGCGAGTCTCGCACAGGGCAGAGCAGCCTCGCGCAAGGACCTTGACTAGATCCGGCCTCTGAGCAGAGCTGGGGCTCTACCGAACTGGAGGCACACTCGGCTGCGCCCAAGCAGGTATGACAGCTGCACGCGGCTTGGCTCCCTCGACTCTTCCCAGGAGGCTCGCTTCCAAGGGCACTGTGCACTAGGCTTCCAGGCGGGGACGCCCCGCGCCTCCTACAGGTCTTGGCTCAGGGGCTGCTTCCCTTGAGCTGGGGCTGCCAGCGGGAGCCCAGACACGCAGGGGCAGGTCCCTACCGCTGCACACATCTCTGCGGGGGAGGAGAGCGCTAGGGATAGGACGTCTGTCAGGCAACTTCTGGGCGTCCACGGAGTCAGCCTCCGGGTGTGTGGGGCTGCAGACCACAGCCAGGAGCCCTGGGAGCCTGGTGCTCTCCGTGCTGTGCTGAATCTGGGCGGCCAAGCGACTGCTGGAGGAGCCCTGCAGTTGCCATTTCCTTCCCTATGACAGAGTTCTCACGGCTGGAGAGCTTGGCGGCGTGCAACCCACCGGCCCCTAAGCCCTCTGCAAGGACGCCTGGGGACTAGGTGCAAAGGCAAGGCAGGAGTGGAGCTGAGGCCAGGAAGGCGCCAGGAGCGTCTCCCAGTCTCGCGCAGCCTGCTCCTTCCTGGGCAGGAAGCCTAGCAGCGAGGCAAGTCTGGGCAACGCTCGCCCAGGGCAGAGCAGCCTCCGGCCAGGAACTCGGCCAGATCGGGCCTCTGAGCAGAGCTGGAGCTCTGCCGTACTGGAGGCTCACTGGGCTCCGCCCAAGAAGTGATTGCAGCCGCACACGCAGCTGGGCTGCCTCCTCTTCCACAAGGAGGCTCGCTTCCCGCATGCTGTGCACTAGGCTTCCTGGCGGGGGCGCCCCGCGCCTCCTACAGGTCTTGGCTCAGGGGCTGCTTCCCTTGAGCTGGGGCTGCCAGCGGGAGCCCAGACACGCAGGGGCAGGCCCCACCACCCGCACACGTCTCGGCTGGGGAGGAGAGCGCTAGCGAAATGACGTCTGTCGGGCAACTTCTGGGCGCCCACGGAGTCAGCCTCCGGGTGTGTGGGGCTGCAGACCACAGCCAGGGGAGCTGTGAGCCTTGTGCTCTCCGTGCGGCGCTGAGTCTGGGCGGCCAAGCAACCGCTGGAGGAGCCCTGCCCTTGCCCTCCCCTCCCCTCTAATAGAGGCCTCACTGCTGGAGGGCTTGGCAGTGTGCAAGCCACCGGCTCCTAAGCCTTCCCCAAGGACGCCTGGGGCCTAGATGCAGAGGCAAGGCAGGAGTGGAGCTGAGGCCAGGAAGGCGCCAGTGGCCTCTCCCAGCATCGCACAGCCTGCTCCTTCCTGGGCAGGAAGCCTAGAAGCGAGGCAAGCCTGGGCGAGTCTCGCACAGGGCAGAGCAGCCTCACGCAAGGACCTTGACTAGATCCGGCCTCTGAGCAGAGCTGGGGCTCTGCCGTACTGGAGGCACACTCGGCTGCGCCCAAGCAGGGATGGCAGCTGCACGCGGCTTGGCTCCCTCGACTCTTCCCAAGGAGGCTCGCTTCCAAGCGCACTGTGCACTTGGCTTCCAGGCAGGGACGCCCCGCGCCTCCTGCAAGTCTTGGCACAGGGGCTGCTTCCCCTGAGCTGAGGCTGGGGGCGGCCGCCCAGACAGGCAGGGGCAGGCCCCAACCACCTGCACACGTCTCTGCTGGTTAGGAGAGCACTAGGGAAATGACGTCTGTCAGGCAGCTTCTGGGCGCTCACGGAGTCAGCCTCCGGGTGTGTGGGGCTGCAGACCACAGCCAGGAGCCCTGGGAGCCTGGTGCTCTCCGTGCCGTGCTGAGTCTGGGCGGCCAAGCGACCGCTGGAGGGGCCCTGCAGTTGCCATTCCCTTCCCTATGACAGAGCTCTCACGGCTGGAGGGCTTGGCAGCGTGCAACCCACCGGCCCCGAAGCCCTCCGCAAGGACGCCTGGGGACTAGGTGCAAAGGCAAGGCAGGAGTGGAGCTGAGGCCAGGAAGGCGCCAGGAGCGTCTCCCAGTCTCGCGCAGCCTGCTCCTTCCTGGGCAGGAAGCCTAGCAGCGAGGCAAGTCTGGGCAAGGCTCGCCCAGGGCAGAGCAGCCTCAGGCCAGGAACTCGGCCAGATCGGGCCTCTGAGCAGAGCTGGAGCTCTGCCGTACTGGAGGCTCACTGGGCTCCCCCCAAGAAGTGATTGCAGCCGCACGCAGCTGGGCTGCCTCCTCTTCCCCCAAGGAGGCTCGCTTCCCGCATGCTGTGCACTAGGCTTCCAGGCGGGGGCGCCCCGCGCCTCCTACAGGTCTTGGCTCAGGGGCTGCTTCCCTTGAGCTGGGGCTGCCAGCGGGAGCCCAGACACGCAGGGGCAGGCCCCACCACCCGCACACGTCTCGGCTGGGGAGGAGAACGCTAGCGAAATGACGTCTGTCGGGCAACTTCTGGGCGCCCACGGAGTCAGCCTCCGGGTGTGTGGGGCTGCAGACCACAGCCAGGGGAGCTGTGAGCCTTGTGCTATCCGTGCGGCGCTGAGTCTGGGCGGCCAAGCAACCGCTGGAGGAGCCCTGCCCTTGCCCTCCCCTCCCCTCTAATAGAGGCCTCACTGCTGGAGGGCTTGGCAGTGTGCAAGCCACCGGCTCCTAAGCCTTCCCCAAGGACGCCTGGGGCCTAGATGCAGAGGCAAGGCAGGAGTGGAGCTGAGGCCAGGAAGGCGCCAGTGGCCTCTCCCAGCATCGCACAGCCTGCTCCTTCCTGGGCAGGAAGCCTAGAAGCGAGGCAAGCCTGGGCGAGTCTCGCACAGGGCAGAGCAGCCTCGCGCAAGGACCTTGACTAGATCCGGCCTCTGAGCAGAGCTGGGGCTCTACCGAACTGGAGGCACACTCGGCTGCGCCCAAGCAGGTATGACAGCTGCACGCGGCTTGGCTCCCTCGACTCTTCCCAGGAGGCTCGCTTCCAAGGGCACTGTGCACTAGGCTTCCAGGCGGGGACGCCCCGCGCCTCCTACAGGTCTTGGCTCAGGGGCTGCTTCCCTTGAGCTGGGGCTGCCAGCGGGAGCCCAGACACGCAGGGGCAGGTCCCTACCGCTGCACACGTCTCTGCGGGGGAGGAGAGCGCTAGGGATAGGACGTCTGTCAGGCAACTTCTGGGCGTCCACGGAGTCAGCCTCCGGGTGTGTGGGGCTGCAGACCACAGCCAGGAGCCCTGGGAGCCTGGTGCTCTCCGTGCTGTGCTGAATCTGGGCGGCCAAGCGACTGCTGGAGGAGCCCTGCAGTTGCCATTTCCTTCCCTATGACAGAGTTCTCACGGCTGGAGAGCTTGGCGGCGTGCAACCCACCGGCCCCTAAGCCCTCTGCAAGGACGCCTGGGGACTAGGTGCAAAGGCAAGGCAGGAGTGGAGCTGAGGCCAGGAAGGCGCCAGGAGCGTCTCCCAGTCTCGCGCAGCCTGCTCCTTCCTGGGCAGGAAGCCTAGCAGCGAGGCAAGTCTGGGCAACGCTCGCCCAGGGCAGAGCAGCCTCCGGCCAGGAACTCGGCCAGATCGGGCCTCTGAGCAGAGCTGGAGCTCTGCCGTACTGGAGGCTCACTGGGCTCCGCCCAAGAAGTGATTGCAGCCGCACACGCAGCTGGGCTGCCTCCTCTTCCACAAGGAGGCTCGCTTCCCGCATGCTGTGCACTAGGCTTCCTGGCGGGGGCGCCCCGCGCCTCCTACAGGTCTTGGCTCAGGGGCTGCTTCCCTTGAGCTGGGGCTGCCAGCGGGAGCCCAGACACGCAGGGGCAGGCCCCACCACCCGCACACGTCTCGGCTGGGGAGGAGAGCGCTAGCGAAATGACGTCTGTCGGGCAACTTCTGGGCGCCCACGGAGTCAGCCTCCGGGTGTGTGGGGCTGCAGACCACAGCCAGGGGAGCTGTGAGCCTTGTGCTCTCCGTGCGGCGCTGAGTCTGGGCGGCCAAGCAACCGCTGGAGGAGCCCTGCCCTTGCCCTCCCCTCCCCTCTAATAGAGGCCTCACTGCTGGAGGGCTTGGCAGTGTGCAAGCCACCGGCTCCTAAGCCTTCCCCAAGGACGCCTGGGGCCTAGATGCAGAGGCAAGGCAGGAGTGGAGCTGAGGCCAGGAAGGCGCCAGTGGCCTCTCCCAGCATCGCACAGCCTGCTCCTTCCTGGGCAGGAAGCCTAGAAGCGAGGCAAGCCTGGGCGAGTCTCGCACAGGGCAGAGCAGCCTCGCGCAAGGACCTTGACTAGATCCGGCCTCTGAGCAGAGCTGGGGCTCTGCCGTACTGGAGGCACACTCGGCTGCGCCCAAGCAGGGATGGCAGCTGCACGCGGCTTGGCTCCCTCGACTCTTCCCAAGGAGGCTCGCTTCCAAGCGCACTGTGCACTTGGCTTCCAGGCAGGGACGCCCCGCGCCTCCTGCAAGTCTTGGCACAGGGGCTGCTTCCCCTGAGCTGAGGCTGGGGGCGGCCGCCCAGACAGGCAGGGGCAGGCCCCAACCACCTGCACACGTCTCTGCTGGTTAGGAGAGCACTAGGGAAATGACGTCTGTCAGGCAGCTTCTGGGCGCTCACGGAGTCAGCCTCCGGGTGTGTGGGGCTGCAGACCACAGCCAGGAGCCCTGGGAGCCTGGTGCTCTCCGTGCCGTGCTGAGTCTGGGCGGCCAAGCGACCGCTGGAGGGGCCCTGCAGTTGCCATTCCCTTCCCTATGACAGAGCTCTCACGGCTGGAGGGCTTGGCAGCGTGCAACCCACCGGCCCCGAAGCCCTCCGCAAGGACGCCTGGGGACTAGGTGCAAAGGCAAGGCAGGAGTGGAGCTGAGGCCAGGAAGGCGCCAGGAGCGTCTCCCAGTCTCGCGCAGCCTGCTCCTTCCTGGGCAGGAAGCCTAGCAGCGAGGCAAGTCTGGGCAAGGCTCGCCCAGGGCAGAGCAGCCTCAGGCCAGGAACTCGGCCAGATCGGGCCTCTGAGCAGAGCTGGAGCTCTGCCGTACTGGAGGCTCACTGGGCTCCCCCCAAGAAGTGATTGCAGCCGCACGCAGCTGGGCTGCCTCCTCTTCCCCCAAGGAGGCTCGCTTCCCGCATGCTGTGCACTAGGCTTCCAGGCGGGGGCGCCCCGCGCCTCCTACAGGTCTTGGCTCAGGGGCTGCTTCCCTTGAGCTGGGGCTGCCAGCGGGAGCCCAGACACGCAGGGGCAGGCCCCACCACCCGCACACGTCTCGGCTGGGGAGGAGAACGCTAGCGAAATGACGTCTGTCGGGCAACTTCTGGGCGCCCACGGAGTCAGCCTCCGGGTGTGTGGGGCTGCAGACCACAGCCAGGGGAGCTGTGAGCCTTGTGCTATCCGTGCGGCGCTGAGTCTGGGCGGCCAAGCAACCGCTGGAGGAGCCCTGCCCTTGCCCTCCCCTCCCCTCTAATAGAGGCCTCACTGCTGGAGGGCTTGGCAGTGTGCAAGCCACCGGCTCCTAAGCCTTCCCCAAGGACGCCTGGGGCCTAGATGCAGAGGCAAGGCAGGAGTGGAGCTGAGGCCAGGAAGGCGCCAGTGGCCTCTCCCAGCATCGCACAGCCTGCTCCTTCCTGGGCAGGAAGCCTAGAAGCGAGGCAAGCCTGGGCGAGTCTCGCACAGGGCAGAGCAGCCTCGCGCAAGGACCTTGACTAGATCCGGCCTCTGAGCAGAGCTGGGGCTCTACCGAACTGGAGGCACACTCGGCTGCGCCCAAGCAGGGATGACAGCTGCACGCGGCTTGGCTCCCTCGACTCTTCCCAGGAGGCTCGCTTCCAAGGGCACTGTGCACTAGGCTTCCAGGCGGGGACGCCCCGCGCCTCCTACAGGTCTTGGCTCAGGGGCTGCTTCCCTTGAGCTGGGGCTGCCAGCGGGAGCCCAGACACGCAGGGGCAGGTCCCTACCGCTGCACACGTCTCTGCGGGGGAGGAGAGCGCTAGGGATAGGACGTCTGTCAGGCAACTTCTGGGCGTCCACGGAGTCAGCCTCCGGGTGTGTGGGGCTGCAGACCACAGCCAGGAGCCCTGGGAGCCTGGTGCTCTCCGTGCTGTGCTGAATCTGGGCGGCCAAGCGACTGCTGGAGGAGCCCTGCAGTTGCCATTTCCTTCCCTATGACAGAGTTCTCACGGCTGGAGAGCTTGGCGGCGTGCAACCCACCGGCCCCTAAGCCCTCTGCAAGGACGCCTGGGGACTAGGTGCAAAGGCAAGGCAGGAGTGGAGCTGAGGCCAGGAAGGCGCCAGGAGCGTCTCCCAGTCTCGCGCAGCCTGCTCCTTCCTGGGCAGGAAGCCTAGCAGCGAGGCAAGTCTGGGCAACGCTCGCCCAGGGCAGAGCAGCCTCCGGCCAGGAACTCGGCCAGATCGGGCCTCTGAGCAGAGCTGGAGCTCTGCCGTACTGGAGGCTCACTGGGCTCCGCCCAAGAAGTGATTGCAGCCGCACACGCAGCTGGGCTGCCTCCTCTTCCACAAGGAGGCTCGCTTCCCGCATGCTGTGCACTAGGCTTCCTGGCGGGGGCGCCCCGCGCCTCCTACAGGTCTTGGCTCAGGGGCTGCTTCCCTTGAGCTGGGGCTGCCAGCGGGAGCCCAGACACGCAGGGGCAGGCCCCACCACCCGCACACGTCTCGGCTGGGGAGGAGAGCGCTAGCGAAATGACGTCTGTCGGGCAACTTCTGGGCGCCCACGGAGTCAGCCTCCGGGTGTGTGGGGCTGCAGACCACAGCCAGGGGAGCTGTGAGCCTTGTGCTCTCCGTGCGGCGCTGAGTCTGGGCGGCCAAGCAACCGCTGGAGGAGCCCTGCCCTTGCCCTCCCCTCCCCTCTAATAGAGGCCTCACTGCTGGAGGGCTTGGCAGTGTGCAAGCCACCGGCTCCTAAGCCTTCCCCAAGGACGCCTGGGGCCTAGATGCAGAGGCAAGGCAGGAGTGGAGCTGAGGCCAGGAAGGCGCCAGTGGCCTCTCCCAGCATCGCACAGCCTGCTCCTTCCTGGGCAGGAAGCCTAGAAGCGAGGCAAGCCTGGGCGAGTCTCGCACAGGGCAGAGCAGCCTCGCGCAAGGACCTTGACAAGATCCGGCCTCTGAGCAGAGCTGGGGCTCTGCCGTACTGGAGGCACACTCGGCTGCGCCCAAGCAGGGATGGCAGCTGCACGCGGCTTGGCTCCCTCGACTCTTCCCAAGGAGGCTCGCTTCCAAGCGCACTGTGCACTTGGCTTCCAGGCAGGGATGCCCCGCGCCTCCTGCAAGTCTTGGCACAGGGGCTGCTTCCCCTGAGCTGAGGCTGTGGGCGGCCGCCCAGACAGGCAGGGGCAGGCCCCAACCACCTGCACACGTCTCTGCTGGTTAGGAGAGCACTAGGGAAATGACGTCTGTCAGGCAGCTTCTGGGCGCTCACGGAGTCAGCCTCCGGCTGTGTGGGGCTGCAGACCACAGCCAGGAGCCCTGGGAGCCTGGTGCTCTCCGTGCCGTGCTGAGTCTGGGCGGCCAAGCGACCGCTGGAGGGGCCCTGCAGTTGCCATTCCCTTCCCTATGACAGAGCTCTCACGGCTGGAGGGCTTGGCAGCGTGCAACCCACCGGCCCCGAAGCCCTCCGCAAGGACGCCTGGGGACTAGGTGCAAAGGCAAGGCAGGAGTGGAGCTGAGGCCAGGAAGGCGCCAGGAGCGTCTCCCAGTCTCGCGCAGCCTGCTCCTTCCTGGGCAGGAAGCCTAGCAGCGAGGCAAGTCTGGGCAAGGCTCGCCCAGGGCAGAGCAGCCTCAGGCCAGGAACTCGGCCAGATCGGGCCTCTGAGCAGAGCTGGAGCTCTGCCGTACTGGAGGCTCACTGGGCTCCCCCCAAGAAGTGATTGCAGCCGCACGCAGCTGGGCTGCCTCCTCTTCCCCCAAGGAGGCTCGCTTCCCGCATGCTGTGCACTAGGCTTCCAGGCGGGGCGCCCCGCGCCTCCTACAGGTCTTGGCTCAGGGGCTGCTTCCCTTGAGCTGGGGCTGCCAGCGGGAGCCCAGACACGCAGGGGCAGGCCCCACCACCCGCACACGTCTCGGCTGGGGAGGAGAGCGCTAGCGAAATGACGTCTGTCGGGCAACTTCTGGGCGCCCACGGAGTCAGCCTCCGGGTGTGTGGGGCTGCAGACCACAGCTAGGGGAGCTGTGAGCCTTGTGCTCTCCATGCGGCGCTGAGTCTGGGCAGCCCAGCAACCGCTGGAGGAGCCCTGCCCTTGCACTCCCCTCCCCTCTAATAGAGGCCTCACTGCTGGAGGGCTTGGCAGTGTGCAAGCCACCGGCTCCTAAGCCTTCCCCAAGGACGCCTGGGGCCTAGATGCAGAGGCAAGGCAGGAGTGGAGCTGAGGCCAGGAAGGCGCCAGTGGCCTCTCCCAGCATCGCACAGCCTGCTCCTTCCTGGGCAGGAAGCCTAGAAGCGAGGCAAGCCTGGGCGAGTCTCGCACAGGGCAGAGCAGCCTCGCGCAAGGACCTTGACTAGATCCGGCCTCTGAGCAGAGCTGGGGCTCTGCCGTACTGGAGGCACACTCGGCTGCGCCCAAGCAGGGATGGCAGCTGCACGCGGCTTGGCTCCCTCGACTCTTCCCAAGGAGGCTCGCTTCCAAGCGCACTGTGCACTTGGCTTCCAGGCAGGGACGCCCCGCGCCTCCTGCAAGTCTTGGCACAGGGGCTGCTTCCCCTGAGCTGAGGCTGGGGGCGGGCGCCCAGACAGGCAGGGGCAGGCCCCAACCACCTGCACACGTCTCTGCTGGTTAGGAGAGCACTAGGGAAATGACGTCTGTCAGGCAGCTTCTGGGCGCTCACGGAGTCAGCCTCCGGGTGTGTGGGGCTGCAGACCACAGCCAGGAGCCCTGGGAGCCTGGTGCTCTCCGTGCCGTGCTGAGTCTGGGCGGCCAAGCGACCGCTGGAGGGGCCCTGCAGTTGCCATTCCCTTCCCTATGACAGAGCTCTCACGGCTGGAGTGCTTGGCAGCGTGCAACCGACCGGCCCCGAAGCCCTCCGCAAGGACGCCTGGGGACTAGGTGCAAAGGCAAGGCAGGAGTGGAGCTGAGGCCAGGAAGGCGCCAGGAGCGTCTCCCAGTCTCGCGCAGCCTGCTCCTTCCTGGGCAGGAAGCCTAGCAGCGAGGCAAGTCTGGGCAAGGCTCGCCCAGGGCAGAGCAGCCTCAGGCCGGGAACTCGGCCAGATCGGGCCTCTGAGCAGAGCTGGAGCTCTGCCGTACTGGAGGCTCACTGGGCTCCCCCCAAGAAGTGATTGCAGCCGCACGCAGCTGGGCTGCCTCCTCTTCCCCCAAGGAGGCTCGCTTCCCGCATGCTGTGCACTAGGCTTCCAGGAGGGGCGCCCCGCGCCTCCTACAGGTATTGGCTCAGGGGCTGCTTCCCTTGAGCTGGGGCTGCCAGCGGGAGCCCAGACACGCAGGGGCAGGCCCCACCACCCGCACACGTCTCGGCTGGGGAGGAGAGCGCTAGCGAAATGACGTCTGTCGGGCAACTTCTGGGCGCCCACGGAGTCAGCCTCCGGGTGTGTGGGGCTGCAGACCACAGCCAGGGGAGCTGTGAGCCTTGTGCTCTCCGTGCGGCGCTGAGTCTGGGCGGCCCAGCAACCGCTGGAGGAGCCCTGCCCTTGCCCTCCCCTCCCCTCTAATAGAGGCCTCACTGCTGGAGGGCTTGGCAGTGTGCAAGCCACCGGCTCCTAAGCCTTCCCCAAGGACGCCTGGGGCCTAGATGCAGAGGCAAGGCAGGAGTGGAGCTGAGGCCAGGAAGGCGCCAGTGGCCTCTCCCAGCATCGCACAGCCTGCTCCTTCCTGGGCAGGAAGCCTAGAAGCGAGGCAAGCCTGGGCGAGTCTCGCACAGGGCAGAGCAGCCTCGCGCAAGGACCTTGACTAGATCCGGCCTCTGAGCAGAGCTGGGGCTCTGCCGTACTGGAGGCACACTCGGCTGCGCCCAAGCAGGGATGGCAGCTGCACGCGGCTTGGCTCCCTCGACTCTTCCCAAGGAGGCTCGCTTCCAAGCGCACTGTGCACTTGGCTTCCAGGCAGGGACGCCCCGCGCCTCCTGCAAGTCTTGGCACAGGGGCTGCTTCCCCTTAGCTGAGGCTGGGGGCGGCCGCCCAGACAGGCAGGGGCAGGCCCCAACCACCTGCACACGTCTCTGCTGGTTAGGAGAGCACTAGGGAAATGACGTCTGTCAGGCAGCTTCTGGGCGCTCACGGAGTCAGCCTCCGGGTGTGTGGGGCTGCAGACCACAGCCAGGAGCCCTGGGAGCCTGGTGCTCTCCGTGCCGTGCTGAGTCTGGGCGGCCAAGCGACCGCTGGAGGGGCCCTGCAGTTGCCATTCCCTTCCCTATGACAGAGCTCTCACGGCTGGAGGGCTTGGCAGCGTGCAACCCACCGGCCCCGAAGCCCTCCGCAAGGACGCCTGGGGACTAGGTGCAAAGGCAAGGCAGGAGTGGAGCTGAGGCCAGGAAGGCGCCAGGAGCGTCTCCCAGTCTCGCGCAGCCTGCTCCTTCCTGGGCAGGAAGCCTAGCAGCGAGGCAAGTCTGGGCAAGGCTCGCCCAGGGCAGAGCAGCCTCAGGCCAGGAACTCGGCCAGATCGGGCCTCTGAGCAGAGCTGGAGCTCTGCCGTACTGGAGGCTCACTGGGCTCCCCCCAATAAGTGATTGCAGCCGCACGCAGCTGGGCTGCCTCCTCTTCCCCCAAGGAGGCTCGCTTCCCGCATGCTGTGCACTAGGCTTCCAGGCGGGGGCGCCCCGCGCCTCCTACAGGTCTTGGCTCAGGGGCTGCTTCCCTTGAGCTGGGGCTGCCAGCGGGAGCCCAGACACGCAGGGGCAGGCCCCACCACCCGCACACGTCTCGGCTGGGGAGGAGAACGCTAGCGAAATGACGTCTGTCGGGCAACTTCTGGGCGCCCACGGAGTCAGCCTCCGGGTGTGTGGGGCTGCAGACCACAGCCAGGGGAGCTGTGAGCCTTGTGCTCTCCGTGCGGCGCTGAGTCTGGGCGGCCAAGCAACCGCTGGAGGAGCCCTGCCCTTGCCCTCCCCTCCCCTCTAATAGAGGCCTCACTGCTGGAGGGCTTGGCAGTGTGCAAGCCACCGGCTCCTAAGCCTTCCCCAAGGACGCCTGGGGCCTAGATGCAGAGGCAAGGCAGGAGTGGAGCTGAGGCCAGGAAGGCGCCATTGGCCTCTCCCAGCATCGCACAGCCTGCTCCTTCCTGGGCAGGAAGCCTAGAAGCGAGGCAAGCCTGGGCGAGTCTCGCACAGGGCAGAGCAGCCTCGCGCAAGGACCTTGACTAGATCCGGCCTCTGAGCAGAGCTGGGGCTCTGCCGTACTGGAGGCACACTCGGCTGCGCCCAAGCAGGGATGGCAGCTGCACGCGGCTTGGCTCCGTCGACTCTTCCCAAGGAGGCTCGCTTGCAAGCGCACTGTGCACATGGCTTCCAGGCAGGGATGCCCCGCGCCTCCTGCAAGTCTTGGCACAGGGGCTGCTTCCCCTGAGCTGAGGCTGTGGGCGGCCGCCCAGACAGGCAGGGGCAGGCCCCAACCACCTGCACACGTCTCTGCTGGTTAGGAGAGCACTAGGGAAATGACGTCTGTCAGGCAACTTCTGGGCGCTCACGCAGTCAGCCTCTGGCTATGTGGGGCTGCAGACCACAGCCAGGAGCCCTGGGAGCCTGGTGCTCTCCGTGCCGTGCTGAGTCTGGGCGGCCAAGCGACCGCTGGAGGGGCCCTGCAGTTGCCATTCCCTTCCCTATGACAGAGCTCTCACGGCTGGAGGGCTTGGCAGCGTGCAACCCACCGGCCCCGAAGCCCTCCGCAAGGACGCCGGGGACTAGGTGCAAAGGCAAGGCAGGAGTGGAGCTGAGGCCAGGAAGGCGCCAGGAGTGTCTCCCAGTCTCGCGCAGCCTGCTCCTTCCTGGTCAGGAAGCCTAGCAGCGAGGCAAGTCTGGGCAAGGCTCGCCCAGGGCAGAGCAGCCTCAGGCCAGGAATTCGGCCAGATCGGGCCTCTGAGCAGAGCTGGAGCTCTGCCGTACTGGAGGCTCACTGGGCTCCCCCCAAGAAGTGATTGCAGCCGCACGCAGCTGGGCTGCCTCCTCTTCCCCCAAGGAGGCTCGCTTCCCGCATGCTGTGCACTAGGCTTCCAGGCGGGGGCGCCCCGCGCCTCCTACAGGTCTTGGCTCAGGGGCTGCTTCCCTTGAGCTGGGGCTGCCAGCGGGAGCCCAGACACGCAGGGGCAGGCCCCACCACCCGCACACGTCTCGGCTGGGGAGGAGAGCGCTAGCGAAATGACGTCTGTCGGGCAACTTCTGGGCGCCCACGGAGTCAGCCTCCGGGTGTGTGGGGCTGCAGACCACAGCCAGGGATGCTGTGAGCCTTGTGCTCTCCGTGCGGCACTGAGTCTGGGCGGCCAAGCAACCGCTGGAGGAGCCCTGCCCTTGACCTCCCCTCCCCTCTAACAGAGGCCTCACTGCTGGAGGGCTAGGCAGTGTGCAAGCCACCGGCTCCTAAGCCTTCCCCAAGGACGCCTGGGGCCTAGATGCAGAGGCAAGGCAGGAGTGGAGCTGAGGCCAGGAAGGCGCCAGTGGCCTCTCCCAGCATCGCACAGCCTGCTCCTTCCTGGGCAGGAAGCCTAGAAGCGAGGCAAGCCTGGGCGAGTCTCGCACAGGGCAGAGCAGCCTCGCGCAAGGACCTTGACTAGATCCGGCCTCTGAGCAGAGCTGGGGCTCTGCCGTACTGGAGGCACACTCGGCTGCGCCCAAGCAGGGATGGCAGCTGCACGCGGCTTGGCTCCCTCGACTCTTCCCAAGGAGGCTCGCTTCCAAGCGCACTGTGCACTTGGCTTCCAGGCAGGGATGCCCCGCGCCTCCTGCAAGTCTTGGCACAGGGGCTGCTTCCCCTGAGCTGAGACTGTGGGCGGGCGCCCAGACAGG
Organism: Budorcas taxicolor; assembly: GCF_023091745.1. Classification (NCBI taxonomy): domain Eukaryota; kingdom Metazoa; phylum Chordata; class Mammalia; order Artiodactyla; family Bovidae; genus Budorcas; species Budorcas taxicolor. The sequence continues at coordinate 375,701 of NW_026292734.1, forward strand.
CAGGGGCAGGCCCCAACCACCTGCACACGTCTCTGCTGGTTAGGAGAGCACTAGGGAAATGACGTCTGTCAGGCAGCTTCTGGGCGCTCACGGAGTCAGCCTCCGGCTGTGTGGGGCTGCAGACCACAGCCAGGAGCCCTGGGAGCCTGGTGCTCTCCGTGCCGTGCTGAGTCTGGGCGGCCAAGCGACCGCTGGAGGGGCCCTGCAGTTGCCATTCCCTTCCCTATGACAGAGCTCTCACGGCTGGAGGGCTTGGCAGCGTGCAACCCACCGGCCCCGAAGCCCTCCGCAAGGACGCCTGGGGACTAGGTGCAAAGGCAAGGCAGGAGTGGAGCTGAGGCCAGGAAGGCGCCAGGAGCGTCTCCCAGTCTCGCGCAGCCTGCTCCTTCCTGGGCAGGAAGCCTAGCAGCGAGGCAAGTCTGGGCAAGGCTCGCCCAGGGCAGAGCAGCCTCAGGCCAGGAACTCGGCCAGATCGGGCCTCTGAGCAGAGCTGGAGCTCTGCCGTACTGGAGGCTCACTGGGCTCCCCCCAAGAAGTGATTGCAGCTGCACGCAGCTGGGCTGCCTCCTCTTCCCCCAAGGAGGCTCGCTTCCCGCATGCTGTGCACTAGGCTTCCAGGCGTGGGCGCCCCGCGCCTCCTACAGGTCTTGGCTCAGGGGCTGCTTCCCTTGAGCTGGGGCTGCCAGCGGGAGCCCAGACACGCAGGGGCAGGCCCCACCACCCGCACACGTCTCGGCTGGGGAGGAGAGCGCTAGCGAAATGACGTCTGTCGGGCAACTTCTGGGCGCCCACGGAGTCAGCCTCCGGGTGTGTGGGGCTGCAGACCACAGCCAGGGGAGCTGTGAGCCTTGTGCTCTCCGTGCGGCGCTGAGTCTGGGCGGCCCAGCAACCGCTGGAGGAGCCCTGCCCTTGCCCTCCCCTCCCCTCTAATAGAGGCCTCACTGCTGGAGGGCTTGGCAGTGTGCAAGCCACCGGCTCCTAAGCCTTCCCCAAGGACGCCTGGGGCCTAGATGCAGAGGCAAGGCAGGAGTGGAGCTGAGGCCAGGAAGGCGCCAGTGGCCTCTCCCAGCATCGCACAGCCTGCTCCTTCCTGGGCAGGAAGCCTAGAAGCGAGGCAAGCCTGGGCGAGTCTCGCACAGGGCAGAGCAGCCTCGCGCAAGGACCTTGACTAGATCCGGCCTCTGAGCAGAGCTGGGGCTCTGCCGTACTGGAGGCACACTCGGCTGCGCCCAAGCAGGGATGGCAGCTGCACGCGGCTTGGCTCCCTCGACTCTTCCCAAGGAGGCTCGCTTCCAAGCGCACTGTGCACTTGGCTTCCAGGCAGGGACGCCCCGCGCCTCCTGCAAGTCTTGGCACAGGGGCTGCTTCCCCTGAGCTGAGGCTGGGGGCGGGCGCCCAGACAGGCAGGGGCAGGCCCCAACCACCTGCACACGTCTCTGCTGGTTAGGAGAGCACTAGGGAAATGACGTCTGTCAGGCAGCTTCTGGGCGCTCACGGAGTCAGCCTCCGGGTGTGTGGGGCTGCAGACCACAGCCAGGAGCCCTGGGAGCCTGGTGCTCTCCGTGCCGTGCTGAGTCTGGGCGGCCAAGCGACCGCTGGAGGGGCCCTGCAGTTGCCATTCCCTTCCCTATGACAGAGCTCTCACGGCTGGAGGGCTTGGCAGCGTGCAACCCACCGGCCCCGAAGCCCTCCGCAAGGACGCCTGGGGACTAGGTGCAAAGGCAAGGCAGGAGTGGAGCTGAGGCCAGGAAGGCGCCAGGAGCGTCTCCCAGTCTCGCGCAGCCTGCTCCTTCCTGGGCAGGAAGCCTAGCAGCGAGGCAAGTCTGGGCAAGGCTCGCCCAGGGCAGAGCAGCCTCAGGCCAGGAACTCGGCCAGATCGGGCCTCTGAGCAGAGCTGGAGCTCTGCCGTACTGGAGGCTCACTGGGCTCCCCCCAAGAAGTGATTGCAGCCGCACGCAGCTGGGCTGCCTCCTCTTCCCCCAAGGAGGCTCGCTTCCCGCATGCTGTGCACTAGGCTTCCAGGCGTGGGCGCCCCGCGCCTCCTACAGGTCTTGGCTCAGGGGCTGCTTCCCTTGAGCTGGGGCTGCCAGCGGGAGCCCAGACACGCAGGGGCAGGCCCCACCACCCGCACACGTCTCGGCTGGGGAGGAGAGCGCTAGCGAAATGACGTCTGTCGGGCAACTTCTGGGCGCCCACGGAGTCAGCCTCCGGGTGTGTGGGGCTGCAGACCACAGCCAGGGGAGCTGTGAGCCTTGTGCTCTCCGTGCGGCGCTGAGTCTGGGCGGCCCAGCAACCGCTGGAGGAGCCCTGCCCTTGCCCTCCCCTCCCCTCTAATAGAGGCCTCACTGCTGGAGGGCTTGGCAGTGTGCAAGCCACCGGCTCCTAAGCCTTCCCCAAGGACGCCTGGGGCCTAGATGCAGAGGCAAGGCAGGAGTGGAGCTGAGGCCAGGAAGGCGCCAGTGGCCTCTCCCAGCATCGCACAGCCTGCTCCTTCCTGGGCAGGAAGCCTAGAAGCGAGGCAAGCCTGGGCGAGTCTCGCACAGGGCAGAGCAGCCTCGCGCAAGGACCTTGACTAGATCCGGCCTCTGAGCAGAGCTGGGGCTCTGCCGTACTGGAGGCACACTCGGCTGCGCCCAAGCAGGGATGGCAGCTGCACGCGGCTTGGCTCCCTCGACTCTTCCCAAGGAGGCTCGCTTCCAAGGGCACTGTGCACTTGGCTTCCAGGCAGGGACGCCCCGCGCCTCCTGCAAGTCTTGGCACAGGGGCTGCTTCCCCTGAGCTGAGGCTGGGGGCGGGCGCCCAGACAGGCAGGGGCAGGCCCCAACCACCTGCACACGTCTCTGCTGGTTAGGAGAGCACTAGGGAAATGACGTCTGTCAGGCAGCTTCTGGGCGCTCACGGAGTCAGCCTCCGGGTGTGTGGGGCTGCAGACCACAGCCAGGAGCCCTGGGAGCCTGGTGCTCTCCGTGCCGTGCTGAGTCTGGGCGGCCAAGCGACCGCTGGAGGGGCCCTGCAGTTGCCATTCCCTTCCCTATGACAGAGCTCTCACGGCTGGAGGGCTTGGCAGCGTGCAACCCACCGGCCCCGAAGCCCTCCGCAAGGACGCCTGGGGACTAGGTGCAAAGGCAAGGCAGGAGTGGAGCTGAGGCCAGGAAGGCGCCAGGAGCGTCTCCCAGTCTCGCGCAGCCTGCTCCTTCCTGGGCAGGAAGCCTAGCAGCGAGGCAAGTCTGGGCAAGGCTCGCCCAGGGCAGAGCAGCCTCAGGCCAGGAACTCGGCCAGATCGGGCCTCTGAGCAGAGCTGGAGCTCTGCCGTACTGGAGGCTCACTGGGCTCCCCCCAAGAAGTGATTGCAGCCGCACGCAGCTGGGCTGCCTCCTCTTCCCCCAAGGAGGCTCGCTTCCCGCATGCTGTGCACTAGGCTTCCAGGCGTGGGCGCCCCGCGCCTCCTACAGGTCTTGGCTCAGGGGCTGCTTCCCTTGAGCTGGGGCTGCCAGCGGGAGCCCAGACACGCAGGGGCAGGCCCCACCACCCGCACACGTCTCGGCTGGGGAGGAGAGCGCTAGCGAAATGACGTCTGTCGGGCAACTTCTGGGCGCCCACGGAGTCAGCCTCCGGGTGTGTGGGGCTGCAGACCACAGCCAGGGGAGCTGTGAGCCTTGTGCTCTCCGTGCGGCGCTGAGTCTGGGCGGCCCAGCAACCGCTGGAGGAGCCCTGCCCTTGCCCTCCCCTCCCCTCTAATAGAGGCCTCACTGCTGGAGGGCTTGGCAGTGTGCAAGCCACCGGCTCCTAAGCCTTCCCCAAGGACGCCTGGGGCCTAGATGCAGAGGCAAGGCAGGAGTGGAGCTGAGGCCAGGAAGGCGCCAGTGGCCTCTCCCAGCATCGCACAGCCTGCTCCTTCCCGGGCAGGAAGCCTAGAAGCGAGGAAAGCCTGGGCGAGTCTCGCACAGGGCAGAGCATCCTCGCGCAAGGACCTTGACTAGATCCGGCCTCTGAGCAGAGCTGGGGCTCTGCCGTACTGGAGGCACACTCGGCTGCGCCCAAGCAGGGATGGCAGCTGCACGCGGCTTGGGTCCCTCGACTCTTCCCAAGGAGGCTCGCTTCCAAGCGCACTGTGCACTTGGCTTCCAGGCAGGGACGCCCCGCGCCTCCTGCAAGTCTTGGCACAGGGGCTGCTTCCCCTGAGCTGAGGCTGGGGGCGGGCGCCCAGACAGGCAGGGGCAGGCCCCAACCACCTGCACACGTCTCTGCTGGTTAGGAGAGCACTAGGGAAATGACGTCTGTCAGGCAGCTTCTGGGCGCTCACGGAGTCAGCCTCCGGGTGTGTGGGGCTGCAGACCACAGCCAGGAGCCCTGGGAGCCTGGTGCTCTCCGTGCCGTGCTGAGTCTGGGCGGCCAAGCGACCGCTGGAGGGGCCCTGCAGTTGCCATTCCCTTCCCTATGACAGAGCTCTCACGGCTGGAGGGCTTGGCAGCGTGCAACCCACCGGCCCCGAAGCCCTCCGCAAGGACGCCTGGGGACTAGGTGCAAAGGCAAGGCAGGAGTGGAGCTGAGGCCAGGAAGGCGCCAGGAGCGTCTCCCAGTCTCGCGCAGCCTGCTCCTTCCTGGGCAGGAAGCCTAGCAGCGAGGCAAGTCTGGGCAAGGCTCGCCCAGGGCAGAGCAGCCTCAGGCCAGGAACTCGGCCAGATCGGGCCTCTGAGCAGAGCTGGAGCTCTGCCGTACTGGAGGCTCACTGGGCTCCCCCCAAGAAGTGATTGCAGCCGCACGCAGCTGGGCTGCCTCCTCTTCCCCCAAGGAGGCTCGCTTCCCGCATGCTGTGCACTAGGCTTCCAGGCGGGGGCGCCCCGCGCCTCCTACAGGTCTTGGCTCAGGGGCTGCTTCCCTTGAGCTGGGGCTGCCAGCGGGAGCCCAGACACGCAGGGGCAGGCCCCACCACCCGCACACGTCTCGGCTGGGGAGGAGAGCGCTAGCGAAATGACGTCTGTCGGGCAACTTCTGGGCGCCCACGGAGTCAGCCTCCGGGTGTGTGGGGCTGCAGACCACAGCCAGGGGAGCTGTGAGCCTTGTGCTCTCCGTGCGGCGCTGAGTCTGGGCGGCCAAGCAACCGCTGGAGGAGCCCTGCCCTTGCCCTCCCCTCCCCTCTAATAGAGGCCTCACTGCTGGAGGGCTTGGCAGTGTGCAAGCCACCGGCTCCTAAGCCTTCCCCAAGGACGCCTGGGGCCTAGATGCAGAGGCAAGGCAGGAGTGGAGCTGAGGCCAGGAAGGCGCCAGTGGCCTCTCCCAGCATCGCACAGCCTGCTCCTTCCTGGGCAGGAAGCCTAGAAGCGAGGCAAGCCTGGGCGAGTCTCGCACAGGGCAGAGCAGCCTCGCGCAAGGACCTTGACTAGATCCGGCCTCTGAGCAGAGCTGGGGCTCTGCCGTACTGGAGGCACACTCGGCTGCGCCCAAGCAGGGATGGCAGCTGCACGCGGCTTGGCTCCCTCGACTCTTCCCAAGGAGGCTCGCTTCCAAGCGCACTGTGCACTTGGCTTCCAGGCAGGGACGCCCCGCGCCTCCTGCAAGTCTTGGCACAGGGGCTGCTTCCCCTGAGCTGAGGCTGGGGGCGGCCGCCCAGACAGGCAGGGGCAGGCCCCAACCACCTGCACACGTCTCTGCTGGTTAGGAGAGCACTAGGGAAATGACGTCTGTCAGGCAGCTTCTGGGCGCTCACGGAGTCAGCCTCCGGGTGTGTGGGGCTGCAGACCACAGCCAGGAGCCCTGGGAGCCTTGTACTCTCCGTGCCGTGCTGAGTCTGGGCGGCCAAGCGACCGCTGGAGGGGCCCTGCAGTTGCCATTCCCTTCCCTATGACAGAGCTCTCACGGCTGGAGGGCTTGGCAGCGTGCAACCCACCGGCCCCGAAGCCCTCCGCAAGGACGCCTGGGGACTAGGTGCAAAGGCAAGGCAGGAGTGGAGCTGAGGCCAGGAAGGCGCCAGGAGCGTCTCCCAGTCTCGCGCAGCCTGCTCCTTCCTGGGCAGGAAGCCTAGCAGCGAGGCAAGTCTGGGCAACGCTCGCCCAGGGCAGAGCAGCCTCAGGCCGGGAACTCGGCCAGATCAGGCCTCTGAGCAGAGCTGGAGCTCTGCCGTACTGGAGGCTCACTGGGCTCCCCCCAAGAAGTGATTGCAGCCGCACGCAGCTGGGCTGCCTCCTCTTCCCCCAAGGAGGCTCGCTTCCCGCATGCTGTGCACTAGGCTTCCAGGCGGGGGCGCCCCGCGCCTCCTACAGGTCTTGGCTCAGGGGCTGCTTCCCTTGAGCTGGGGCTGCCAGCGGGAGCCCAGACACGCAGGGGCAGGCCCCACCACCCGCACACGTCTCGGCTGGGGAGGAGAGCGCTAGCGAAATGACGTCTGTCGGGCAACTTCTGGGCGCCCACGGAGTCAGCCTCCGGGTGTGTGGGGCTGCAGACCACAGCCAGGGGAGCTGTGAGCCTTGTGCTCTCCGTGCGGCGCTGAGTCTGGGCGGCCCAGCAAACGCTGGAGGAGCCCTGCCCTTGCCCTCCCCTCCCCTCTAATAGAGGCCTCACTGCTGGAGGGCTTGGCAGTGTGCAAGCCACCGGCTCCTAAGCCTTCCCCAAGGACGCCTGGGGCCTAGATGCAGAGGCAAGGCAGGAGTGGAGCTGAGGCCAGGAAGGCGCCAGTGGCCTCTCCCAGCATCGCACAGCCTGCTCCTTCCTGGGCAGGAAGCCTAGAAGCGAGGCAAGCCTGGGCGAGTCTCGCCCAGGGCAGAGCAGCCTCAGGCCAGGAACTCGGCCAGATCGGGCCTCTGAGCAGAGCTGGAGCTCTGCCGTACTGGAGGCTCACTGGGCTCCGCCCAAGAAGTGATTGCAGCCGCACGCAGCTGGGCTGCCTCCTCTTCTCCCAAGGAGGCTCGCTTCCCGCATGCTGTGCACTAGGCTTCCAGGCGGGGGCGCCCCGCGCCTCCTACAGGTCTTGGCTCAGGGGCTGCTTCCCTTGAGCTGGGGCTGCCAGCGGGAGCCCAGACACGCAGGGGCAGGTCCCTACCGCTGCACACGTCTCTGCGGGGAGGAGAGCGCTAGGGATAGGACGTCTGTCAGGCAACTTCTGGGCGTCCACGGAGTCAGCCTCCGGGTGTGTGGGGCTGCAGACCACAGCCAGGAGCCCTGGGAGCCTGGTGCTCTCCGTGCCGTGCTGAGTCTGGGCGGCCAAGCGACCGCTGGAGGGGCCCTGCAGTTGCCATTCCCTTCCCTATGACAGAGCTCTCACGGCTGGAGGGCTTGGCAGCGTGCAACCCACCGGCCCCGAAGCCCTCCGCAAGGACGCCTGGGGACTAGGTGCAAAGGCAAGGCAGGAGTGGAGCTGAGGCCAGGAAGGCGCCAGGAGCGTCTCCCAGTCTCGCGCAGCCTGCTCCTTCCTGGTCAGGAAGTCTTGCAGCGAGGCAAGTCTGGGCAAGGCTCGCCCAGGGCAGAGCAGCCTCAGGCCAGGAACTCGGCCAGATCGGGCCTCTGAGCAGAGCTGGAGCTCTGCCGTACTGGAGGCTCACTGGGCTCCCCCAAAGAAGTGATTGCAGCCGCACGCAGCTGGGCTGCCTCCTCTTCCCCCAAGGAGGCTCGCTTCCCGCATGCTGTGCACTAGGCTTCCAGGCGGGGGCGCCCCGCGCCTCCTACAGGTCTTGGCTCAGGGGCTGCTTCCCTTGAGCTGGGGCTGCCAGCGGGAGCCCAGACACGCAGGGGCAGGCCCCACCACCCGCACACGTCTCGGCTGGGGAGGAGAGCGCTAGCGAAATGACGTCTGTCGGGCAACTTCTGGGCGCCCACGGAGTCAGCCTCCGGGTGTGTGGGGCTGCAGACCACAGCCAGGGGAGCTGTGAGCCTTGTGCTCTCCGTGCGGCGCTGAGTCTGGGCGGCCAAGCAACCGCTGGAGGAGCCCTGCCCTTGCCCTCCCCTCCCCTCTAATAGAGGCCTCACTGCTGGAGGGCTTGGCAGTGTGCAAGCCACCGGCTCCTAAGCCTTCCCCAAGGACGCCTGGGGCCTAGATGCAGAGGCAAGGCAGGAGTGGAGCTGAGGCCAGGAAGGCGCCAGTGGCCTCTCCCAGCATCGCACAGCCTGCTCCTTCCTGGGCAGGAAGCCTAGAAGCGAGGCAAGCCTGGGCAAGTCTCGCACAGGGCAGAGCAGCCTCGCGCAAGGACCTTGACTAGATCCGGCCTCTGAGCAGAGCTGGGGCTCTGCCGTACTGGAGGCACACTCGGCTGCGCCCAAGCAGGGAAGGCAGCTGCACGCGGCTTGGCTCCCTCGACTCTTCCCAAGGAGGCTCGCTTGCAAGCGCACTGTGCACTTGGCTTCCAGGCAGGGACGCCCCGCGCCTCCTGCAAGTCTTGGCACAGGGGCTGCTTCCCCTGAGCTGAGGCTGTGGGCGGCCGCCCAGACAGGCAGGGGCAGGCCCCAACCACCTGCACACGTCTCTGCTGGTTAGGAGAGCACTAGGGAAATGACGTCTGTCAGGCAGCTTCTGGGCGCTCACGGAGTCAGCCTCCGGCTGTGTGGGGCTGCAGACCACAGCCAGGAGCCCTGGGAGCCTGGTGCTCTCCGTGCCGTGCTGAGTCTGGGCGGCCAAGCGACCGCTGGAGGGGCCCTGCAGTTGCCATTCCCTTCCCTATGACAGAGCTCTCACGGCTGGAGGGCTTGGCAGCGTGCAACCCACCGGCCCCGAAGCCCTCCGCAAGGACGCCTGGGGACTAGGTGCAAAGGCAAGGCAGGAGTGGAGCTGAGGCCAGGAAGGCGCCAGGAGCGTCTCCCAGTCTCGCGCAGCCTGCTCCTTCCTGGTCAGGAAGCCTAGCAGCGAGGTAAGTCTGGGCAAGGCTCGCCCAGGGCAGAGCAGCATCAGGCCAGGAACTCGGCCAGATCGGGCCTCTGAGCAGAGCTGGAGCTCTGCCGTACTGGAGGCTCACTGGGCTCCCCCCAAGAAGTGATTGCAGCCGCACGCAGCTGGGCTGCCTCCTCTTCCCCCAAGGAGGCTCGCTTCCCGCATGCTGTGCACTAGGCTTCCAGGCGGGGGCGCCCCGCGCCTCCTACAGGTCTTGGCTCAGGGGCTGCTTCCCTTGAGCTGGGGCTGCCAGCGGGAGCCCAGACACGCAGGGGCAGGCCCCACCACCCGCACACGTCTCGGCTGGGGAGGAGAGCGCTAGCGAAATGACGTCTGTCGGGCAACTTCTGGGCGCCCACGGAGTCAGCCTCCGGGTGTGTGGGGCTGCAGACCACAGCCAGGGGAGCTGTGAGCCTTGTGCTCTCCGTGCGGCGCTGAGTCTGGGCGGCCCAGCAACCGCTGGAGGAGCCCTGCCCTTGCCCTCCCCTCCCCTCTAATAGAGGCCTCACTGCTGGAGGGCTTGGCAGTGTGCAAGCCACCGGCTCCTAAGCCTTCCCCAAGGACGCCTGGGGCCTAGATGCAGAGGCAAGGCAGGAGTGGAGCTGAGGCCAGGAAGGCGCCAGTGGCCTCTCCCAGCATCGCACAGCCTGCTCCTTCCTGGGCAGGAAGCCTAGAAGCGAGGCAAGCCTGGGCGAGTCTCGCACAGGGCAGAGCAGCCTCGCGCAAGGACCTTGACTAGATCCGGCCTCTGAGCAGAGCTGGGGCTCTGCCGTACTGGAGGCACACTCGGCTGCGCCCAAGCAGGGATGGCAGCTGCACGCGGCTTGGCTCCCTCGACTCTTCCCAAGGAGGCTCGCTTCCAAGCGCACTGTGCACTTGGCTTCCAGGCAGGGACGCCCCGCGCCTCCTGCAAGTCTTGGCACAGGGGCTGCTTCCCCTGAGCTGAGGCTGGGGGCGGCCGCCCAGACAGGCAGGGGCAGGCCCCAACCACCTGCACACGTCTCTGCTGGTTAGGAGAGCACTAGGGAAATGACGTCTGTCAGGCAGCTTCTGGGCGCTCACGGAGTCAGCCTCCGGGTGTGTGGGGCTGCAGACCACAGCCAGGAGCCCTGGGAGCCTGGTGCTCTCCGTGCCGTGCTGAGTCTGGGCGGCCAAGCGACCGCTGGAGGGGCCCTGCAGTTGCCATTCCCTTCCCTATGACAGAGCTCTCACGGCTGGAGGGCTTGGCAGCGTGCAACCCACCGGCCCCGAAGCCCTCCGCAAGGACGCCTGGGGACTAGGTGCAAAGGCAAGGCAGGAGTGGAGCTGAGGCCAGGAAGGCGCCAGGAGCGTCTCCCAGTCTCGCGCAGCCTGCTCCTTCCTGGGCAGGAAGCCTAGCAGCGAGGCAAGTCTGGGCAAGGCTCGCCCAGGGCAGAGCAGCCTCAGGCCAGGAACTCGGCCAGATCGGGCCTCTGAGCAGAGCTGGAGCTCTGCCGTACTGGAGGCTCACTGGGCTCCCCCAAAGAAGTGATTGCAGCCGCACGCAGCTGGGCTGCCTCCTCTTCCCCCAAGGAGGCTCGCTTCCCGCATGCTGTGCACTAGGCTTCCAGGCGGGGGCGCCCCGCGCCTCCTACAGTTCTTGGCTCAGGGGCTGCTTCCCTTGAGCTGGGGCTGCCAGCGGGAGCCCAGACACGCAGGGGCAGGCCCCACCACCCGCACACGTCTCGGCTGGGGAGGAGAGCGCTAGCGAAATGACGTCTGTCGGGCAACTTCTGGGCGCCCACGGAGTCAGCCTCCGGGTGTGTGGGGCTGCAGACCACAGCCAGGGGAGCTGTGAGCCTTGTGCTCTCCGTGCGGCGCTGAGTCTGGGCGGCCAAGCAACAGCTGGAGGAGCCCTGCCCTTGCCCTCCCCTCCCCTCTAATAGAGGCCTCACTGCTGGAGGGCTTGGCAGTGTGCAAGCCACCGGCTCCTAAGCCTTCCCCAAGGACGCCTGGGGCCTAGATGCAGAGGCAAGGCAGGAGTGGAGCTGAGGCCAGGAAGGCGCCAGTGGCCTCTCCCAGCATCGCACAGCCTGCTCCTTCCTGGGCAGGAAGCCTAGAAGCGAGGCAAGCCTGGGCAAGTCTCGCACAGGGCAGAGCAGCCTCGCGCAAGGACCTTGACTAGATCCGGCCTCTGAGCAGAGCTGGGGCTCTGCCGTACTGGAGGCACACTCGGCTGCGCCCAAGCAGGGAAGGCAGCTGCACGCGGCTTGGCTCCGTCGACTCTTCCCAAGGAGGCTCGCTTGCAAGCGCACTGTGCACTTGGCTTCCAGGCAGGGACGCCCCGCGCCTCCTGCAAGTCTTGGCACAGGGGCTGCTTCCCCTGAGCTGAGGCTGTGGGCGGCCGCCCAGACAGGCAGGGGCAGGCCCCAACCACCTGCACACGTCTCTGCTGGTTAGGAGAGCACTAGGGAAATGACGTCTGTCAGGCAGCTTCTGGGCGCTCACGGAGTCAGCCTCCGGGTGTGTGGGGCTGCAGACCACAGCCAGGAGCCCTGGGAGCCTGGTGCTCTCCGTGCCGTGCTGAGTCTGGGCGGCCAAGCGACCGCTGGAGGGGCCCTGCAGTTGCCATTCCCTTCCCTATGACAGAGCTCTCACGGCTGGAGGGCTTGGCAGCGTGCAACCCACCGGCCCCGAAGCCCTCCGCAAGGACGCCTGGGGACTAGGTGCAAAGGCAAGGCAGGAGTGGAGCTGAGGCCAGGAAGGCGCCAGGAGCGTCTCCCAGTCTCGCGCAGCCTGCTCCTTCCTGGGCAGGAAGCCTAGCAGCGAGGCAAGTCTGGGCAACGCTCGCCCAGGGCAGAGCAGCCTCAGGCCAGGAACTCGGCCAGATCGGGCCTCTGAGCAGAGCTGGAGCTCTGCCGTACTGGAGGCTCACTGGGCTCCCCCCAAGAAGTGATTGCAGCCGCACGCAGCTGGGCTGCCTCCTCTTCCCCCAAGGAGGCTCGCTTCCCGCATGCTGTGCACTAGGCTTCCAGGCGGGGGCGCCCCGCGCCTCCTACAGGTCTTGGCTCAGGGGCTGCTTCCCTTGAGCTGGGGCTGCCAGCGGGAGCCCAGACACGCAGGGGCAGGCCCCACCACCCGCACACGTCTCGGCTGGGGAGGAGAGCGCTAGCGAAATGACGTCTGTCGGGCAACTTCTGGGCGCCCACGGAGTCAGCCTCCGGGTGTGTGGGGCTGCAGACCACAGCCAGGGGAGCTGTGAGCCTTGTGCTCTCCGTGCGGCGCTGAGTCTGGGCGGCCCAGCAACCGCTGGAGGAGCCCTGCCCTTGCCCTCCCCTCCCCTCTAATAGAGGCCTCACTGCTGGAGGGCTTGGCAGTGTGCAAGCCACCGGCTCCTAAGCCTTCCCCAAGGACGCCTGGGGCCTAGATGCAGAGGCAAGGCAGGAGTGGAGCTGAGGCCAGGAAGGCGCCAGTGGCCTCTCCCAGCATCGCACAGCCTGCTCCTTCCTGGGCAGGAAGCCTAGAAGCGAGGCAAGCCTGGGCGAGTCTCGCACAGGGCAGAGCAGCCTCGCGCAAGGACCTTGACTAGATCCGGCCTCTGAGCAGAGCTGGGGCTCTGCCGTACTGGAGGCACACTCGGCTGCGCCCAAGCAGGGATGGCAGCTGCACGCGGCTTGGCTCCCTCGACTCTTCCCAAGGAGGCTCGCTTCCAAGCGCACTGTGCACTTGGCTTCCAGGCAGGGACGCCCCGCGCCTCCTGCAAGTCTTGGCACAGGGGCTGCTTCCCCTGAGCTGAGGCTGGGGGCGGCCGCCCAGACAGGCAGGGGCAGGCCCCAACCACCTGCACACGTCTCTGCTGGTTAGGAGAGCACTAGGGAAATGACGTCTGTCAGGCAGCTTCTGGGCGCTCACGGAGTCAGCCTCCGGGTGTGTGGGGCTGCAGACCACAGCCAGGAGCCCTGGGAGCCTGGTGCTCTCCGTGCCGTGCTGAGTCTGGGCGGCCAAGCGACCGCTGGAGGGGCCCTGCAGTTGCCATTCCCTTCCCTATGACAGAGCTCTCACGGCTGGAGGGCTTGGCAGCGTGCAACCCACCGGCCCCGAAGCCCTCCGCAAGGACGCCTGGGGACTAGGTGCAAAGGCAAGGCAGGAGTGGAGCTGAGGCCAGGAAGGCGCCAGGAGCGTCTCCCAGTCTCGCGCAGCCTGCTCCTTCCTGGGCAGGAAGCCTAGCAGCGAGGCAAGTCTGGGCAAGGCTCGCCCAGGGCAGAGCAGCCTCAGGCCAGGAACTCGGCCAGATCGGGCCTCTGAGCAGAGCTGGAGCTCTGCCGTACTGGAGGCTCACTGGGCTCCCCCAAAGAAGTGATTGCAGCCGCACGCAGCTGGGCTGCCTCCTCTTCCCCCAAGGAGGCTCGCTTCCCGCATGCTGTGCACTAGGCTTCCAGGCGGGGGCGCCCCGCGCCTCCTACAGTTCTTGGCTCAGGGGCTGCTTCCCTTGAGCTGGGGCTGCCAGCGGGAGCCCAGACACGCAGGGGCAGGCCCCACCACCCGCACACGTCTCGGCTGGGGAGGAGAGCGCTAGCGAAATGACGTCTGTCGGGCAACTTCTGGGCGCCCACGGAGTCAGCCTCCGGGTGTGTGGGGCTGCAGACCACAGCCAGGGGAGCTGTGAGCCTTGTGCTCTCCGTGCGGCGCTGAGTCTGGGCGGCCAAGCAACAGCTGGAGGAGCCCTGCCCTTGCCCTCCCCTCCCCTCTAATAGAGGCCTCACTGCTGGAGGGCTTGGCAGTGTGCAAGCCACCGGCTCCTAAGCCTTCCCCAAGGACGCCTGGGGCCTAGATGCAGAGGCAAGGCAGGAGTGGAGCTGAGGCCAGGAAGGCGCCAGTGGCCTCTCCCAGCATCGCACAGCCTGCTCCTTCCTGGGCAGGAAGCCTAGAAGCGAGGCAAGCCTGGGCAAGTCTCGCACAGGGCAGAGCAGCCTCGCGCAAGGACCTTGACTAGATCCGGCCTCTGAGCAGAGCTGGGGCTCTGCCGTACTGGAGGCACACTCGGCTGCGCCCAAGCAGGGAAGGCAGCTGCACGCGGCTTGGCTCCGTCGACTCTTCCCAAGGAGGCTCGCTTGCAAGCGCACTGTGCACTTGGCTTCCAGGCAGGGACGCCCCGCGCCTCCTGCAAGTCTTGGCACAGGGGCTGCTTCCCCTGAGCTGAGGCTGTGGGCGGCCGCCCAGACAGGCAGGGGCAGGCCCCAACCACCTGCACACGTCTCTGCTGGTTAGGAGAGCACTAGGGAAATGACGTCTGTCAGGCAGCTTCTGGGCGCTCACGGAGTCAGCCTCCGGGTGTGTGGGGCTGCAGACCACAGCCAGGAGCCCTGGGAGCCTGGTGCTCTCCGTGCCGTGCTGAGTCTGGGCGGCCAAGCGACCGCTGGAGGGGCCCTGCAGTTGCCATTCCCTTCCCTATGACAGAGCTCTCACGGCTGGAGGGCTTGGCAGCGTGCAACCCACCGGCCCCGAAGCCCTCCGCAAGGACGCCTGGGGACTAGGTGCAAAGGCAAGGCAGGAGTGGAGCTGAGGCCAGGAAGGCGCCAGGAGCGTCTCCCAGTCTCGCGCAGCCTGCTCCTTCCTGGTCAGGAAGCCTAGCAGCGAGGTAAGTCTGGGCAAGGCTCGCCCAGGGCAGAGCAGCCTCAGGCCAGGAACTCGGCCAGATCGGGCCTCTGAGCAGAGCTGGAGCTCTGCCGTACTGGAGGCTCACTGGGCTCCGCCCAAGAAGTGATTGCAGCCGCACGCAGCTGGGCTGCCTCCTCTTCCCCCAAGGAGGCTCGCTTCCCGCATGCTGTGCACTAGGCTTCCAGGCGGGGGCGCCCCGCGCCTCCTACAGGTCTTGGCTCAGGGGCTGCTTCCCTTGAGCTGGGGCTGCCAGCGGGAGCCCAGACACGCAGGGGCAGGCCCCACCACCCGCACACGTCTCGGCTGGGGAGGAGAGCGCTAGCGAAATGACGTCTGTCGGGCAACTTCTGGGCGCCCACGGAGTCAGCCTCCGGGTGTGTGGGGCTGCAGACCACAGCCAGGGGAGCTGTGAGCCTTGTGCTCTCCGTGCGGCGCTGAGTCTGGGCGGCCAAGCAACCGCTGGAGGAGCCCTGCCCTTGCCCTCCCCTCCCCTCTAATAGAGGCCTCACTGCTGGAGGGCTTGGCAGTGTGCAAGCCACCGGCTCCTAAGCCTTCCCCAAGGACGCCTGGGGCCTAGATGCAGAGGCAAGGCAGGAGTGGAGCTGAGGCCAGGAAGGCGCCAGTGGCCTCTCCCAGCATCGCACAGCCTGCTCCTTCCTGGGCAGGAAGCCTAGAAGCGAGGCAAGCCTGGGCGAGTCTCGCACAGGGCAGAGCAGCCTCGCGCAAGGACCTTGACTAGATCCGGCCTCTGAGCAGAGCTGGGGCTCTGCCGTACTGGAGGCACACTCGGCTGCGCCCAAGCAGGGATGGCAGCTGCACGCGGCTTGGCTCCCTCGACTCTTCCCAAGGAGGCTCGCTTC
The DNA here is from genome assembly GCF_023091745.1 of Budorcas taxicolor. Lineage (NCBI taxonomy): Eukaryota > Metazoa > Chordata > Mammalia > Artiodactyla > Bovidae > Budorcas > Budorcas taxicolor. The sequence goes on from NW_026292734.1 coordinate 391,031, forward strand.
CAAGCGCACTGTGCACTTGGCTTCCAGGCAGGGACGCCCCGCGCCTCCTGCAAGTCTTGGCACAGGGGCTGCTTCCCCTGAGCTGAGACTGTGGGCGGCCGCCCAGACAGGCAGGGGCAGGCCCCAACCACCTGCACACGTCTCTGCTGGTTAGGAGAGCACTAGGGAAATGACGTCTGTCAGGCAGCTTCTGGGCGCTCACGGAGTCAGCCTCCGGGTGTGTGGGGCTGCAGACCACAGCCAGGAGCCCTGGGAGCCTGGTGCTCTCCGTGCCGTGCTGAGTCTGGGCGGCCAAGCGACCGCTGGAGGGGCCCTGCAGTTGCCATTCCCTTCCCTATGACAGAGCTCTCACGGCTGGAGGGCTTGGCAGCGTGCAACCCACCGGCCCCGAAGCCCTCCGCAAGGATGCCTGGGGACTAGGTGCAAAGGCAAGGCAGGAGTGGAGCTGAGGCCAGGAAGGCGCCAGGAGCGTCTCCCAGTCTCGCGCAGCCTGCTCCTTCCTGGGCAGGAAGCCTAGCAGTGAGGCATGTCTGGGCAAGGCTCGCCCAGGGCAGAGCAGCCTCAGGCCAGGAACTCGGCCAGATCGGGCCTCTGAGCAGAGCTGGAGCTCTGCCGTACTGGAGGCTCACTGGGCTCCGCCCAAGAAGTGATTGCAGCCGCACGCAGCTGGGCTGCCTCCTCTTCCCCCAAGGAGGCTCGCTTCCCGCATGCTGTGCACTAGGCTTCCAGGCGGGGGCGCCCCGCGCCTCCTACAGGTCTTGGCTCAGGGGCTGCTTCCCTTGAGCTGGGGCTGCCAGCGGGAGCCCAGACACGCAGGGGCAGGCCCCACCACCCGCACACGTCTCGGCTGGGGAGGAGAGCGCTAGCGAAATGACGTCTGTCGGGCAACTTCTGGGCGCCCACGGAGTCAGCCTCCGGGTGTGTGGGGCTGCAGACCACAGCCAGGGGAGCTGTGAGCCTTGTGCTCTCCGTGTGGCGCTGAGTCTGGGCGGCCAAGCAACCGCTGGAGGAGCCCTGCCCTTGCCCTCCGCTCCCCTCTAATAGAGGCCTCACTGCTGGAGGGCTTGGCAGTGTGCAAGCCACCGGCTCCTAAGCCTTCCCCAAGGACGCCTGGGGCCTAGATGCAGAGGCAAGGCAGGAGTGGAGCTGAGGCCAGGAAGGCGCCAGTGGCCTCTCCCAGCATCGCACAGCCTGCTCCTTCCTGGGCAGGAAGCCTAGAAGCGAGGCAAGCCTGGGCGATTCTCGCACAGGGCAGAGCAGCCTCGCGCAAGGACCTTGACTAGATCCGGCCTCTGAGCAGAGCTGGGGCTCTGCCGTACTGGAGGCACACTCGGCTGCGCCCAAGCAGGGATGGCAGCTGCACGCGGCTTGGCTCCCTCGACTCTTCCCAAGGAGGCTCGCTTCCAAGCGCACTGTGCACTTGGCTTCCAGGCAGGGACGCCCCGCGCCTCCTGCAAGTCTTGGCACAGGGGCTGCTTCCCCTGAGCTGAGACTGTGGGCGGCCGCCCAGACAGGCAGGGGCAGGCCCCAACCACCTGCACACGTCTCTGCTGGTTAGGAGAGCACTAGGGAAATGACGTCTGTCAGGCAGCTTCTGGGCGCTCACGGAGTCAGCCTCCGGGTGTGTGGGGCTGCAGACCACAGCCAGGAGCCCTGGGAGCCTGGTGCTCTCCGTGCCGTGCTGAGTCTGGGCGGCCAAGCGACCGCTGGAGGGGCCCTGCAGTTGCCATTCCCTTCCCTATGACAGAGCTCTCACGGCTGGAGGGCTTGGCAGCGTGCAACCCACCGGCCCCGAAGCCCTCCGCAAGGATGCCTGGGGACTAGGTGCAAAGGCAAGGCAGGAGTGGAGCTGAGGCCAGGAAGGCGCCAGGAGCGTCTCCCAGTCTCGCGCAGCCTGCTCCTTCCTGGGCAGGAAGCCTAGCAGTGAGGCATGTCTGGGCAAGGCTCGCCCAGGGCAGAGCAGCCTCAGGCCAGGAACTCGGCCAGATCGGGCCTCTGAGCAGAGCTGGAGCTCTGCCGTACTGGAGGCTCACTGGGCTCCCCCCAAGAAGTGATTGCAGCCGCACGCAGCTGGGCTGCCTCCTCTTCCCCCAAGGAGGCTCGCATCCCGCATGCTGTGCACTAGGCTTCCAGGCGGGGGCGCCCCGCGCCTCCTACAGGTCTTGGCTCAGGGGCTGCTTCCCTTGAGCTGGGGCTGCCAGCGGGAGCCCAGACACGCAGGGGCAGGCCCCACCACCCGCACACGTCTCGGCTGGGGAGGAGAGCGCTAGCGAAATGACGTCTGTCGGGCAACTTCTGGGCGCCCACGGAGTCAGCCTCCGGGTGTGTGGGGCTGCAGACCACAGCCAGGGGAGCTGTGAGCCTTGTGCTCTCCGTGCGGCGCTGAGTCTGGGCGGCCCAGCAACCGCTGGAGGAGCCCTGCCCTTGCCCTCCCCTCCCCTCTAATAGAGGCCTCACTGCTGGAGGGCTTGGCAGTGTGCAAGCCACCGGCTCCTAAGCCTTCCCCAAGGACGCCTGGGGCCTAGATGCAGAGGAAAGGCAGGAGTGGAGCTGAGGCCAGGAAGGCGCCAGTGGCCTCTCCCAGCATCGCACAGCCTGCTCCTTCCTGGGCAGGAAGCCTAGAAGTGAGGCAAGCCTGGGCGAGTCTCGCACAGGGCAGAGCAGCCTCGCGCAAGGACCTTGACTAGATCCGGCCTCTGAGCAGAGCTGGGGCTCTGCCGTACTGGAGGCACACTCGGCTGCGCCCAAGCAGGGATGGCAGCTGCACGCGGCTTGGCTCCCTCGACTCTTCCCAAGGAGGCTCGCTTGCAAGCGCACTGTGCACTTGGCTTCCAGGCAGGGACGCCCCGCGCCTCCTGCAAGTCTTGGCACAGGGGCTGCTTCCCCTGAGCTGAGGCTGGGGGCGGGCGCCCAGACAGGCAGGGGCAGGCCCCAACCACCTGCACACGTCTCTGCTGGTTAGGAGAGCACTAGGGAAATGACGTCTGTCAGGCAGCTTCTGGGCGCTCACGGAGTCAGCCTCCGGGTGTGTGGGGCTGCAGACCACAGCCAGGAGCCCTGGGAGCCTGGTGCTCTCCGTGCCGTGCTGAGTCTGGGCGGCCAAGCGACCGCTGGAGGGGCCCTGCAGTTGCCATTCCCTTCCCTATGACAGAGCTCTCACGGCTGGAGGGCTTGGCAGCGTGCAACCCACCGGCCCCGAAGCCCTCCGCAAGGATGCCTGGGGACTAGGTGCAAAGGCAAGGCAGGAGTGGAGCTGAGGCCAGGAAGGCGCCAGGAGCGTCTCCCAGTCTCGCGCAGCCTGCTCCTTCCTGGGCAGGAAGCCTAGCAGCGAGGCAAGTCTGGGCAAGGCTCGCCCAGGGCAGAGCAGCCTCAGGCCAGGAACTCGGCCAGATCGGGCCTCTGAGCAGAGCTGGAGCTCTGCCGTACTGGAGGCTCACTGGGCTCCCCCAAAGAAGTGATTGCAGCCGCACGCAGCTGGGCTGCCTCCTCTTCCCCCAAGGAGGCTCGCTTCCCGCATGCTGTGCACTAGGCTTCCAGGCGGGGGCGCCCCGCGCCTCCTACAGGTCTTGGCTCAGGGGCTGCTTCCCTTGAGCTGGGGCTGCCAGCGGGAGCCCAGACACGCAGGGGCAGGCCCCACCACCCGCACACGTCTCGGCTGGGGAGGAGAGCGCTAGCGAAATGACGTCTGTCGGGCAACTTCTGGGCGCCCACGGAGTCAGCCTCCGGGTGTGTGGGGCTGCAGACCACAGCCAGGGGAGCTGTGAGCCTTGTGCTCTCCGTGTGGCGCTGAGTCTGGGCGGCCAAGCAACCGCTGGAGGAGCCCTGCCCTTGCCCTCCCCTCCCCTCTAATAGAGGCCTCACTGCTGGAGGGCTTGGCAGTGTGCAAGCCACCGGCTCCTAAGCCTTCCCCAAGGACGCCTGGGGCCTAGATGCAGAGGCAAGGCAGGAGTGGAGCTGAGGCCAGGAAGGCGCCAGTGGCCTCTCCCAGCATCGCACAGCCTGCTCCTTCCTGGGCAGGAAGCCTAGAAGCGAGGCAAGCCTGGGCGAGTCTCGCACAGGGCAGAGCAGCCTCGCGCAAGGACCTTGACTAGATCCGGCCTCTGAGCAGAGCTGGGGCTCTGCCGTACTGGAGGCACACTCGGCTGCGCCCAAGCAGGGATGGCAGCTGCACGCGGCTTGGCTCCCTCGACTCTTCCCAAGGAGGCTCGCTTCCAAGCGCACTGTGCACTTGGCTTCCAGGCAGGGACGCCCCGCGCCTCCTGCAAGTCTTGGCACAGGGGCTGCTTCCCCTGAGCTGAGACTGTGGGCGGCCGCCCAGACAGGCAGGGGCAGGCCCCAACCACCTGCACACGTCTCTGCTGGTTAGGAGAGCACTAGGGAAATGACGTCTGTCAGGCAGCTTCTGGGCGCTCACGGAGTCAGCCTCCGGGTGTGTGGGGCTGCAGACCACAGCCAGGAGCCCTGGGAGCCTGGTGCTCTCCGTGCCGTGCTGAGTCTGGGCGGCCAAGCGACCGCTGGAGGGGCCCTGCAGTTGCCATTCCCTTCCCTATGACAGAGCTCTCACGGCTGGAGGGCTTGGCAGCGTGCAACCCACCGGCCCCGAAGCCCTCCGCAAGGATGCCTGGGGACTAGGTGCAAAGGCAAGGCAGGAGTGGAGCTGAGGCCAGGAAGGCGCCAGGAGCGTCTCCCAGTCTCGCGCAGCCTGCTCCTTCCTGGGCAGGAAGCCTAGCAGTGAGGCATGTCTGGGCAAGGCTCGCCCAGGGCAGAGCAGCCTCAGGCCAGGAACTCGGCCAGATCGGGCCTCTGAGCAGAGCTGGAGCTCTGCCGTACTGGAGGCTCACTGGGCTCCGCCCAAGAAGTGATTGCAGCCGCACGCAGCTGGGCTGCCTCCTCTTCCCCCAAGGAGGCTCGCTTCCCGCATGCTGTGCACTAGGCTTCCAGGCGGGGGCGCCCCGCGCCTCCTACAGGTCTTGGCTCAGGGGCTGCTTCCCTTGAGCTGGGGCTGCCAGCGGGAGCCCAGACACGCAGGGGCAGGCCCCACCACCCGCACACGTCTCGGCTGGGGAGGAGAGCGCTAGCGAAATGACGTCTGTCGGGCAACTTCTGGGCGCCCACGGAGTCAGCCTCCGGGTGTGTGGGGCTGCAGACCACAGCCAGGGGAGCTGTGAGCCTTGTGCTCTCCGTGTGGCGCTGAGTCTGGGCGGCCAAGCAACCGCTGGAGGAGCCCTGCCCTTGCCCTCCGCTCCCCTCTAATAGAGGCCTCACTGCTGGAGGGCTTGGCAGTGTGCAAGCCACCGGCTCCTAAGCCTTCCCCAAGGACGCCTGGGGCCTAGATGCAGAGGCAAGGCAGGAGTGGAGCTGAGGCCAGGAAGGCGCCAGTGGCCTCTCCCAGCATCGCACAGCCTGCTCCTTCCTGGGCAGGAAGCCTAGAAGCGAGGCAAGCCTGGGCGATTCTCGCACAGGGCAGAGCAGCCTCGCGCAAGGACCTTGACTAGATCCGGCCTCTGAGCAGAGCTGGGGCTCTGCCGTACTGGAGGCACACTCGGCTGCGCCCAAGCAGGGATGGCAGCTGCACGCGGCTTGGCTCCCTCGACTCTTCCCAAGGAGGCTCGCTTCCAAGCGCACTGTGCACTTGGCTTCCAGGCAGGGACGCCCCGCGCCTCCTGCAAGTCTTGGCACAGGGGCTGCTTCCCCTGAGCTGAGACTGTGGGCGGCCGCCCAGACAGGCAGGGGCAGGCCCCAACCACCTGCACACGTCTCTGCTGGTTAGGAGAGCACTAGGGAAATGACGTCTGTCAGGCAGCTTCTGGGCGCTCACGGAGTCAGCCTCCGGGTGTGTGGGGCTGCAGACCACAGCCAGGAGCCCTGGGAGCCTGGTGCTCTCCGTGCCGTGCTGAGTCTGGGCGGCCAAGCGACCGCTGGAGGGGCCCTGCAGTTGCCATTCCCTTCCCTATGACAGAGCTCTCACGGCTGGAGGGCTTGGCAGCGTGCAACCCACCGGCCCCGAAGCCCTCCGCAAGGATGCCTGGGGACTAGGTGCAAAGGCAAGGCAGGAGTGGAGCTGAGGCCAGGAAGGCGCCAGGAGCGTCTCCCAGTCTCGCGCAGCCTGCTCCTTCCTGGGCAGGAAGCCTAGCAGTGAGGCATGTCTGGGCAAGGCTCGCCCAGGGCAGAGCAGCCTCAGGCCAGGAACTCGGCCAGATCGGGCCTCTGAGCAGAGCTGGAGCTCTGCCGTACTGGAGGCTCACTGGGCTCCCCCCAAGAAGTGATTGCAGCCGCACGCAGCTGGGCTGCCTCCTCTTCCCCCAAGGAGGCTCGCATCCCGCATGCTGTGCACTAGGCTTCCAGGCGGGGGCGCCCCGCGCCTCCTACAGGTCTTGGCTCAGGGGCTGCTTCCCTTGAGCTGGGGCTGCCAGCGGGAGCCCAGACACGCAGGGGCAGGCCCCACCACCCGCACACGTCTCGGCTGGGGAGGAGAGCGCTAGCGAAATGACGTCTGTCGGGCAACTTCTGGGCGCCCACGGAGTCAGCCTCCGGGTGTGTGGGGCTGCAGACCACAGCCAGGGGAGCTGTGAGCCTTGTGCTCTCCGTGCGGCGCTGAGTCTGGGCGGCCCAGCAACCGCTGGAGGAGCCCTGCCCTTGCCCTCCCCTCCCCTCTAATAGAGGCCTCACTGCTGGAGGGCTTGGCAGTGTGCAAGCCACCGGCTCCTAAGCCTTCCCCAAGGACGCCTGGGGCCTAGATGCAGAGGAAAGGCAGGAGTGGAGCTGAGGCCAGGAAGGCGCCAGTGGCCTCTCCCAGCATCGCACAGCCTGCTCCTTCCTGGGCAGGAAGCCTAGAAGTGAGGCAAGCCTGGGCGAGTCTCGCACAGGGCAGAGCAGCCTCGCGCAAGGACCTTGACTAGATCCGGCCTCTGAGCAGAGCTGGGGCTCTGCCGTACTGGAGGCACACTCGGCTGCGCCCAAGCAGGGATGGCAGCTGCACGCGGCTTGGCTCCCTCGACTCTTCCCAAGGAGGCTCGCTTGCAAGCGCACTGTGCACTTGGCTTCCAGGCAGGGACGCCCCGCGCCTCCTGCAAGTCTTGGCACAGGGGCTGCTTCCCCTGAGCTGAGGCTGGGGGCGGGCGCCCAGACAGGCAGGGGCAGGCCCCAACCACCTGCACACGTCTCTGCTGGTTAGGAGAGCACTAGGGAAATGACGTCTGTCAGGCAGCTTCTGGGCGCTCACGGAGTCAGCCTCCGGGTGTGTGGGGCTGCAGACCACAGCCAGGAGCCCTGGGAGCCTGGTGCTCTCCGTGCCGTGCTGAGTCTGGGCGGCCAAGCGACCGCTGGAGGGGCCCTGCAGTTGCCATTCCCTTCCCTATGACAGAGCTCTCACGGCTGGAGGGCTTGGCAGCGTGCAACCCACCGGCCCCGAAGCCCTCCGCAAGGATGCCTGGGGACTAGGTGCAAAGGCAAGGCAGGAGTGGAGCTGAGGCCAGGAAGGCGCCAGGAGCGTCTCCCAGTCTCGCGCAGCCTGCTCCTTCCTGGGCAGGAAGCCTAGCAGCGAGGCAAGTCTGGGCAAGGCTCGCCCAGGGCAGAGCAGCCTCAGGCCAGGAACTCGGCCAGATCGGGCCTCTGAGCAGAGCTGGAGCTCTGCCGTACTGGAGGCTCACTGGGCTCCCCCAAAGAAGTGATTGCAGCCGCACGCAGCTGGGCTGCCTCCTCTTCCCCCAAGGAGGCTCGCTTCCCGCATGCTGTGCACTAGGCTTCCAGGCGGGGGCGCCCCGCGCCTCCTACAGGTCTTGGCTCAGGGGCTGCTTCCCTTGAGCTGGGGCTGCCAGCGGGAGCCCAGACACGCAGGGGCAGGCCCCACCACCCGCACACGTCTCGGCTGGGGAGGAGAGCGCTAGCGAAATGACGTCTGTCGGGCAACTTCTGGGCGCCCACGGAGTCAGCCTCCGGGTGTGTGGGGCTGCAGACCACAGCCAGGGGAGCTGTGAGCCTTGTGCTCTCCGTGTGGCGCTGAGTCTGGGCGGCCAAGCAACCGCTGGAGGAGCCCTGCCCTTGCCCTCCCCTCCCCTCTAATAGAGGCCTCACTGCTGGAGGGCTTGGCAGTGTGCAAGCCACCGGCTCCTAAGCCTTCCCCAAGGACGCCTGGGGCCTAGATGCAGAGGCAAGGCAGGAGTGGAGCTGAGGCCAGGAAGGCGCCAGTGGCCTCTCCCAGCATCGCACAGCCTGCTCCTTCCTGGGCAGGAAGCCTAGAAGCGAGGCAAGCCTGGGCGAGTCTCGCACAGGGCAGAGCAGCCTCGCGCAAGGACCTTGACTAGATCCGGCCTCTGAGCAGAGCTGGGGCTCTGCCGTACTGGAGGCACACTCGGCTGCGCCCAAGCAGGGATGGCAGCTGCACGCGGCTTGGCTCCCTCGACTCTTCCCAAGGAGGCTCGCTTCCAAGCGCACTGTGCACTTGGCTTCCAGGCAGGGACGCCCCGCGCCTCCTGCAAGTCTTGGCACAGGGGCTGCTTCCCCTGAGCTGAGACTGTGGGCGGCCGCCCAGACAGGCAGGGGCAGGCCCCAACCACCTGCACACGTCTCTGCTGGTTAGGAGAGCACTAGGGAAATGACGTCTGTCAGGCAGCTTCTGGGCGCTCACGGAGTCAGCCTCCGGGTGTGTGGGGCTGCAGACCACAGCCAGGAGCCCTGGGAGCCTGGTGCTCTCCGTGCCGTGCTGAGTCTGGGCGGCCAAGCGACCGCTGGAGGGGCCCTGCAGTTGCCATTCCCTTCCCTATGACAGAGCTCTCACGGCTGGAGGGCTTGGCAGCGTGCAACCCACCGGCCCCGAAGCCCTCCGCAAGGATGCCTGGGGACTAGGTGCAAAGGCAAGGCAGGAGTGGAGCTGAGGCCAGGAAGGCGCCAGGAGCGTCTCCCAGTCTCGCGCAGCCTGCTCCTTCCTGGGCAGGAAGCCTAGCAGTGAGGCATGTCTGGGCAAGGCTCGCCCAGGGCAGAGCAGCCTCAGGCCAGGAACTCGGCCAGATCGGGCCTCTGAGCAGAGCTGGAGCTCTGCCGTACTGGAGGCTCACTGGGCTCCGCCCAAGAAGTGATTGCAGCCGCACGCAGCTGGGCTGCCTCCTCTTCCCCCAAGGAGGCTCGCTTCCCGCATGCTGTGCACTAGGCTTCCAGGCGGGGGCGCCCCGCGCCTCCTACAGGTCTTGGCTCAGGGGCTGCTTCCCTTGAGCTGGGGCTGCCAGCGGGAGCCCAGACACGCAGGGGCAGGCCCCACCACCCGCACACGTCTCGGCTGGGGAGGAGAGCGCTAGCGAAATGACGTCTGTCGGGCAACTTCTGGGCGCCCACGGAGTCAGCCTCCGGGTGTGTGGGGCTGCAGACCACAGCCAGGGGAGCTGTGAGCCTTGTGCTCTCCGTGTGGCGCTGAGTCTGGGCGGCCAAGCAACCGCTGGAGGAGCCCTGCCCTTGCCCTCCGCTCCCCTCTAATAGAGGCCTCACTGCTGGAGGGCTTGGCAGTGTGCAAGCCACCGGCTCCTAAGCCTTCCCCAAGGACGCCTGGGGCCTAGATGCAGAGGCAAGGCAGGAGTGGAGCTGAGGCCAGGAAGGCGCCAGTGGCCTCTCCCAGCATCGCACAGCCTGCTCCTTCCTGGGCAGGAAGCCTAGAAGCGAGGCAAGCCTGGGCGATTCTCGCACAGGGCAGAGCAGCCTCGCGCAAGGACCTTGACTAGATCCGGCCTCTGAGCAGAGCTGGGGCTCTGCCGTACTGGAGGCACACTCGGCTGCGCCCAAGCAGGGATGGCAGCTGCACGCGGCTTGGCTCCCTCGACTCTTCCCAAGGAGGCTCGCTTCCAAGCGCACTGTGCACTTGGCTTCCAGGCAGGGACGCCCCGCGCCTCCTGCAAGTCTTGGCACAGGGGCTGCTTCCCCTGAGCTGAGACTGTGGGCGGCCGCCCAGACAGGCAGGGGCAGGCCCCAACCACCTGCACACGTCTCTGCTGGTTAGGAGAGCACTAGGGAAATGACGTCTGTCAGGCAGCTTCTGGGCGCTCACGGAGTCAGCCTCCGGGTGTGTGGGGCTGCAGACCACAGCCAGGAGCCCTGGGAGCCTGGTGCTCTCCGTGCCGTGCTGAGTCTGGGCGGCCAAGCGACCGCTGGAGGGGCCCTGCAGTTGCCATTCCCTTCCCTATGACAGAGCTCTCACGGCTGGAGGGCTTGGCAGCGTGCAACCCACCGGCCCCGAAGCCCTCCGCAAGGATGCCTGGGGACTAGGTGCAAAGGCAAGGCAGGAGTGGAGCTGAGGCCAGGAAGGCGCCAGGAGCGTCTCCCAGTCTCGCGCAGCCTGCTCCTTCCTGGGCAGGAAGCCTAGCAGTGAGGCATGTCTGGGCAAGGCTCGCCCAGGGCAGAGCAGCCTCAGGCCAGGAACTCGGCCAGATCGGGCCTCTGAGCAGAGCTGGAGCTCTGCCGTACTGGAGGCTCACTGGGCTCCCCCCAAGAAGTGATTGCAGCCGCACGCAGCTGGGCTGCCTCCTCTTCCCCCAAGGAGGCTCGCATCCCGCATGCTGTGCACTAGGCTTCCAGGCGGGGGCGCCCCGCGCCTCCTACAGGTCTTGGCTCAGGGGCTGCTTCCCTTGAGCTGGGGCTGCCAGCGGGAGCCCAGACACGCAGGGGCAGGCCCCACCACCCGCACACGTCTCGGCTGGGGAGGAGAGCGCTAGCGAAATGACGTCTGTCGGGCAACTTCTGGGCGCCCACGGAGTCAGCCTCCGGGTGTGTGGGGCTGCAGACCACAGCCAGGGGAGCTGTGAGCCTTGTGCTCTCCGTGCGGCGCTGAGTCTGGGCGGCCCAGCAACCGCTGGAGGAGCCCTGCCCTTGCCCTCCCCTCCCCTCTAATAGAGGCCTCACTGCTGGAGGGCTTGGCAGTGTGCAAGCCACCGGCTCCTAAGCCTTCCCCAAGGACGCCTGGGGCCTAGATGCAGAGGAAAGGCAGGAGTGGAGCTGAGGCCAGGAAGGCGCCAGTGGCCTCTCCCAGCATCGCACAGCCTGCTCCTTCCTGGGCAGGAAGCCTAGAAGTGAGGCAAGCCTGGGCGAGTCTCGCACAGGGCAGAGCAGCCTCGCGCAAGGACCTTGACTAGATCCGGCCTCTGAGCAGAGCTGGGGCTCTGCCGTACTGGAGGCACACTCGGCTGCGCCCAAGCAGGGATGGCAGCTGCACGCGGCTTGGCTCCCTCGACTCTTCCCAAGGAGGCTCGCTTCCAAGCGCACTGTGCACTTGGCTTCCAGGCAGGGACGCCCCGCGCCTCCTGCAAGTCTTGGCACAGGGGCTGCTTCCCCTGAGCTGAGGCTGGGGGCGGGCGCCCAGACAGGCAGGGGCAGGCCCCAACCACCTGCACACGTCTCTGCTGGTTAGGAGAGCACTAGGGAAATGACGTCTGTCAGGCAGCTTCTGGGCGCTCACGGAGTCAGCCTCCGGGTGTGTGGGGCTGCAGACCACAGCCAGGAGCCCTGGGAGCCTGGTGCTCTCCGTGCCGTGCTGAGTCTGGGCGGCCAAGCGACCGCTGGAGGGGCCCTGCAGTTGCCATTCCCTTCCCTATGACAGAGCTCTCACGGCTGGAGGGCTTGGCAGCGTGCAACCCACCGGCCCCGAAGCCCTCCGCAAGGACGCCTGGGGACTAGGTGCAAAGGCAAGGCAGGAGTGGAGCTGAGGCCAGGAAGGCGCCAGGAGCGTCTCCCAGTCTCGCGCAGCCTGCTCCTTCCTGGTCAGGAAGCCTAGCAGCGAGGTAAGTCTGGGCAAGGCTCGCCCAGGGCAGAGCAGCCTCAGGCCAGGAACTCGGCCAGATCGGGCCTCTGAGCAGAGCTGGAGCTCTGCCGTACTGGAGGCTCACTGGGCTCCGCCCAAGAAGTGATTGCAGCCGCACGCAGCTGGGCTGCCTCCTCTTCCCCCAAGGAGGCTCGCTTCCCGCATGCTGTGCACTAGGCTTCCAGGCGGGGGCGCCCCGCGCCTCCTACAGGTCTTGGCTCAGGGGCTGCTTCCCTTGAGCTGGGGCTGCCAGCGAGAGCCCAGACACGCAGGGGCAGGCCCCACCACCCGCACACGTCTCGGCTGGGGAGGAGAGCGCTAGCGAAATGACGTCTGTCGGGCAACTTCTGGGCGCCCACGGAGTCAGCCTCCGGGTGTGTGGGGCTGCAGACCACAGCCAGGGGAGCTGTGAGCCTTGTGCTCTCCGTGCGGCGCTGAGTCTGGGCGGCCAAGCAACCGCTGGAGGAGCCCTGCCCTTGCCCTCCCCTCCCCTCTAATAGAGGCCTCACTGCTGGAGGGCTTGGCAGTGTGCAAGCCACCGGCTCCTAAGCCTTCCCCAAGGACGCCTGGGGCCTAGATGCAGAGGCAAGGCAGGAGTGGAGCTGAGGCCAGGAAGGCGCCAGTGGCCTCTCCCAGCATCGCACAGCCTGCTCCTTCCTGGGCAGGAAGCCTAGAAGCGAGGCAAGCCTGGGCGAGTCTCGCACAGGGCAGAGCAGCCTCGCGCAAGGACCTTGACTAGATCCGGCCTCTGAGCAGAGCTGGGGCTCTGCCGTACTGGAGGCACACTCGGCTGCGCCCAAGCAGGGATGGCAGCTGCACGCGGCTTGGCTCCCTCGACTCTTCCCAAGGAGGCTCGCTTCCAACCGCACTGTGCACTTGGCTTCCAGGCAGGGACGCCCCGCGCCTCCTGCAAGTCTTGGCACAGGGGCTGCTTCCCCTGAGCTGAGACTGTGGGCGGCCGCCCAGACAGGCAGGGGCAGGCCCCAACCACCTGCACACGTCTCTGCTGGTTAGGAGAGCACTAGGGAAATGACGTCTGTCAGGCAGCTTCTGGGCGCTCACGGAGTCAGCCTCCGGGTGTGTGGGGCTGCAGACCACAGCCAGGAGCCCTGGGAGCCTGGTGCTCTCCGTGCCGTGCTGAGTCTGGGCGGCCAAGCGACCGCTGGAGGGGCCCTGCAGTTGCCATTCCCTTCCCTATGACAGAGCTCTCACGGCTGGAGGGCTTGGCAGCGTGCAACCCACCGGCCCCGAAGCCCTCCGCAAGGACGCCTGGGGACTAGGTGCAAAGGCAAGGCAGGAGTGGAGCTGAGGCCAGGAAGGCGCCAGGAGCGTCTCCCAGTCTCGCGCAGCCTGCTCCTTCCTGGGCAGGAAGCCTAGCAGCGAGGCAAGTCTGGGCAAGGCTCGCCCAGGGCAGAGCAGCCTCAGGCCAGGAACTCGGCCAGATCGGGCCTCTGAGCAGAGCTGGAGCTCTGCCGTACTGGAGGCTCACTGGGCTCCCCCAAAGAAGTGATTGCAGCCGCACGCAGCTGGGCTGCCTCCTCTTCCCCCAAGGAGGCTCGCTTCCCGCATGCTGTGCACTAGGCTTCCAGGCGTGGGCGCCCCACGCCTCCTACAGGTCTTGGCTCAGGGGCTGCTTCCCTTGAGCTGGGGCTGCCAGCGGGAGCCCAGACACGCAGGGGCAGGCCCCACCACCCGCACACGTCTCGGCTGGGGAGGAGAGCGCTAGCGAAATGACGTCTGTCGGGCAACTTCTGGGCGCCCACGGAGTCAGCCTCCGGGTGTGTGGGGCTGCAGACCACAGCCAGGGGAGCTGTGAGCCTTGTGCTCTCCGTGCGGCGCTGAGTCTGGGCGGCCCAGCAACCGCTGGAGGAGCCCTGCCCTTGCCCTCCCCTCCCCTCTAATAGAGGCCTCACTGCTGGAGGGCTTGGCAGTGTGCAAGCCACCGGCTCCTAAGCCTTCCCCAAGGACGCCTGGGGCCTAGATGCAGAGGCAAGGCAGGAGTGGAGCTGAGGCCAGGAAGGCGCCAGTGGCCTCTCCCAGCATCGCACAGCCTGCTCCTTCCTGGGCAGGAAGCCTAGAAGCGAGGCAAGCCTGGGCGAGTCTCGCACAGGGCAGAGCAGCCTCGCGCAAGGACCTTGACTAGATCCGGCCTCTGAGCAGAGCTGGGGCTCTGCCGTACTGGAGGCACACTCGGCTGCGCCCAAGCAGGGATGGCAGCTGCACGCGGCTTGGCTCCCTCGACTCTTCCCAAGGAGGCTCGCTTCCAAGCGCACTGTGCACTTGGCTTCCAGGCAGGGACGCCCCGCGCCTCCTGCAAGTCTTGGCACAGGGGCTGCTTCCCCTGAGCTGAGGCTGGGGGCGGGCGCCCAGACAGGCAGGGGCAGGCCCCAACCACCTGCACACGTCTCTGCTGGTTAGGAGAGCACTAGGGAAATGACGTCTGTCAGGCAGCTTCTGGGCGCTCACGGAGTCAGCCTCCGGGTGTGTGGGGCTGCAGACCACAGCCAGGAGCCCTGGGAGCCTGGTGCTCTCCGTGCCGTGCTGAGTCTGGGCGGCCAAGCGACCGCTGGAGGGGCCCTGCAGTTGCCATTCCCTTCCCTATGACAGAGCTCTCACGGCTGGAGGGCTTGGCAGCGTGCAACCCACCGGCCCCGAAGCCCTCCGCAAGGATGCCTGGGGACTAGGTGCAAAGGAAAGGCAGGAGTGGAGCTGAGGCCAGGAAGGCGCCAGGAGCGTCTCCCAGTCTCGCGCAGCCTGCTCCTTCCTGGGCAGGAAGCCTAGCAGTGAGGCATGTCTGGGCAAGGCTCGCCCAGGGCAGAGCAGCCTCAGGCCAGGAACTCGGCCAGATCGGGCCTCTGAGCAGAGCTGGAGCTCTGCCGTACTGGAGGCTCACTGGGCTCCCCCCAAGAAGTGATTGCAGCCGCACGCAGCTGGGCTGCCTCCTCTTCCCCCAAGGAGGCTCGCATCCCGCATGCTGTGCACTAGGCTTCCAGGCGGGGGCGCCCCGCGCCTCCTACAGGTCTTGGCTCAGGGGCTGCTTCCCTTGAGCTGGGGCTGCCAGCGGGAGCCCAGACACGCAGGGGCAGGCCCCACCACCCGCACACGTCTCGGCTGGGGAGGAGAGCGCTAGCGAAATGACGTCTGTCGGGCAACTTCTGGGCGCCCACGGAGTCAGCCTCCGGGTGTGTGGGGCTGCAGACCACAGCCAGGGGAGCTGTGAGCCTTGTGCTCTCCGTGCGGCGCTGAGTCTGGGCGGCCCAGCAACCGCTGGAGGAGCCCTGCCCTTGCCCTCCCCTCCCCTCTAATAGAGGCCTCACTGCTGGAGGGCTTGGCAGTGTGCAAGCCACCGGCTCCTAAGCCTTCCCCAAGGACGCCTGGGGCCTAGATGCAGAGGAAAGGCAGGAGTGGAGCTGAGGCCAGGAAGGCGCCAGTGGCCTCTCCCAGCATCGCACAGCCTGCTCCTTCCTGGGCAGGAAGCCTAGAAGTGAGGCAAGCCTGGGCGAGTCTCGCACAGGGCAGAGCAGCCTCGCGCAAGGACATTGACTAGATCCGGCCTCTGAGCAGAGCTGGGGCTCTGCCGTACTGGAGGCACACTCGGCTGCGCCCAAGCAGGGATGGCAGCTGCACGCGGCTTGGCTCCCTCGACTCTTCCCAAGGAGGCTCGCTTCCAAGCGCACTGTGCACTTGGCTTCCAGGCAGGGACGCCCCGCGCCTCCTGCAAGTCTTGGCACAGGGGCTGCTTCCCCTGAGCTGAGGCTGGGGGCGGGCGCCCAGACAGGCAGGGGCAGGCCCCAACCACCTGCACACGTCTCTGCTGGTTAGGAGAGCACTAGGGAAATGACGTCTGTCAGGCAGCTTCTGGGCGCTCACGGAGTCAGCCTCCGGGTGTGTGGGGCTGCAGACCACAGCCAGGAGCCCTGGGAGCCTGGTGCTCTCCGTGCCGTGCTGAGTCTGGGCGGCCAAGCGACCGCTGGAGGGGCCCTGCAGTTGCCATTCCCTTCCCTATGACAGAGCTCTCACGGCTGGAGGGCTTGGCAGCGTGCAACCCACCGGCCCCGAAGCCCTCCGCAAGGACGCCTGGGGACTAGGTGCAAAGGCAAGGCAGGAGTGGAGCTGAGGCCAGGAAGGCGCCAGGAGCGTCTCCCAGTCTCGCGCAGCCTGCTCCTTCCTGGGCAGGAAGCCTAGCAGCGAGGCAAGTCTGGGCAAGGCTCGCCCAGGGCAGAGCAGCCTCAGGCCAGGAACTCGGCCAGATCGGGCCTCTGAGCAGAGCTGGAGCTCTGCCATACTGGAGGCTCACTGGGCTCCCCCAAAGAAGTGATTGCAGCCGCAGGCAGCTGGGCTGCCTCCTCTTCCCCCAAGGAGGCTCGCTTCCCGCATGCTGTGCACTAGGCTTCCAGGCGGGGGCGCCCCGCGCCTCCTACAGGTCTTGGCTCAGGGGCTGCTTCCCTTGAGCTGGGGCTGCCAGCGGGAGCCCAGACACGCAGGGGCAGGCCCCACCACCCGCACACGTCTCGGCTGGGGAGGAGAGCGCTAGCGAAATGACGTCTGTCGGGCAACTTCTGGGCGCCCACGGAGTCAGCCTCCGGGTGTGTGGGGCTGCAGACCACAGCCAGGGGAGCTGTGAGCCTTGTGCTCTCCGTGCGGCGCTGAGTCTGGGCGGCCCAGCAACCGCTGGAGGAGCCCTGCCCTTGCCCTCCCCTCCCCTCTAATAGAGGCCTCACTGCTGGAGGGCTTGGCAGTGTGCAAGCCACCGGCTCCTAAGCCTTCCCCAAGGACGCCTGGGGCCTAGATGCAGAGGCAAGGCAGGAGTGGAGCTGAGGCCAGGAAGGCGCCAGTGGCCTCTCCCAGCATCGCACAGCCTGCTCCTTCCTGGGCAGGAAGCCTAGAAGCGAGGCAAGCCTGGGCAAGTCTCGCACAGGGCAGAGCAGCCTCGCGCAAGGACCTTGACTAGATCCGGCCTCTGAGCAGAGCTGGGGCTCTGCCGTACTGGAGGCACACTCGGCTGCGCCCAAGCAGGGATGGCAGCTGCACGCGGCTTGGCTCCCTCGACTCTTCCCAAGGAGGCTCGCTTGCAAGCGCACTGTGCACTTGGCTTCCAGGCAGGGACGCCCCGCGCCTCCTGCAAGTCTTGGCACAGGGGCTGCTTCCCCTGAGCTGAGGCTGTGGGCGGCCGCCCAGACAGGCAGGGGCAGGCCCCAACCACCTGCACACGTCTCTGCTGGTTAGGAGAGCACTAGGGAAATGACGTCTGTCAGGCAGCTTCTGGGCGCTCACGGAGTCAGCCTCCGGGTGTGTGGGGCTGCAGACCACAGCCAGGAGCCCTGGGAGCCTGGTGCTCTCCGTGCCGTGCTGAGTCTGGGCGGCCAAGCGACCGCTGGAGGGGCCCTGCAGTTGCCATTCCCTTCCCTATGACAGAGCTCTCACGGCTGGAGGGCTTGGCAGCGTGCAACCCACCGGCCCCGAAGCCCTCCGCAAGGACGCCTGGGGACTAGGTGCAAAGGCAAGGCAGGAGTGGAGCTGAGGCCAGGAAGGCGCCAGGAGCGTCTCCCAGTCTCGCGCAGCCTGCTCCTTCCTGGTCAGGAAGCCTAGCAGCGAGGTAAGTCTGGGCAAGGCTCGCCCAGGGCAGAGCAGCCTCAGGCCAGGAACTCGGCCAGATCGGGCCTCTGAGCAGAGCTGGAGCTCTGCCGTACTGGAGGCTCACTGGGCTCCGCCCAAGAAGTGATTGCAGCCGCACGCAGCTGGGCTGCCTCCTCTTCCCCCAAGGAGGCTCGCTTCCCGCATGCTGTGCACTAGGCTTCCAGGCGGGGGCGCCCCGCGCCTCCTACAGGTCTTGGCTCAGGGGCTGCTTCCCTTGAGCTGGGGCTGCCAGCGAGAGCCCAGACACGCAGGGGCAGGCCCCACCACCCGCACACGTCTCGGCTGGGGAGGAGAGCGCTAGCGAAATGACGTCTGTCGGGCAACTTCTGGGCGCCCACGGAGTCAGCCTCCGGGTGTGTGGGGCTGCAGACCACAGCCAGGGGAGCTGTGAGCCTTGTGCTCTCCGTGCGGCGCTGAGTCTGGGCGGCCAAGCAACCGCTGGAGGAGCCCTGCCCTTGCCCTCCCCTCCCCTCTAATAGAGGCCTCACTGCTGGAGGGCTTGGCAGTGTGCAAGCCACCGGCTCCTAAGCCTTCCCCAAGGACGCCTGGGGCCTAGATGCAGAGGCAAGGCAGGAGTGGAGCTGAGGCCAGGAAGGCGCCAGTGGCCTCTCCCAGCATCGCACAGCCTGCTCCTTCCTGGGCAGGAAGCCTAGAAGCGAGGCAAGCCTGGGCGAGTCTCACACAGGGCAGAGCAGCCTCGCGCAAGGACCTTGACTAGATCCGGCCTCTGAGCAGAGCTGGGGCTCTGCCGTACTGGAGGCACACTCGGCTGCGCCCAAGCAGGGATGGCAGCTGCACGCGGCTTGGCTCCCTCGACTCTTCCCAAGGAGGCTCGCTTCCAAGCGCACTGTGCACTTGGCTTCCAGGCAGGGACGCCCCGCGCCTCCTGCAAGTCTTGGCACAGGGGCTGCTTCCCCTGAGCTGAGACTGTGGGCGGCCGCCCAGACAGGCAGGGGCAGGCCCCAACCACCTGCACACGTCTCTGCTGGTTAGGAGAGCACTAGGGAAATGACGTCTGTCAGGCAGCTTCTGGGCGCTCACGGAGTCAGCCTCCGGGTGTGTGGGGCTGCAGACCACAGCCAGGAGCCCTGGGAGCCTGGTGCTCTCCGTGCCGTGCTGAGTCTGGGCGGCCAAGCGACCGCTGGAGGGGCCCTGCAGTTGCCATTCCCTTCCCTATGACAGAGCTCTCACGGCTGGAGGGCTTGGCAGCGTGCAACCCACCGGCCCCGAAGCCCTCCGCAAGGACGCCTGGGGACTAGGTGCAAAGGCAAGGCAGGAGTGGAGCTGAGGCCAGGAAGGCGCCAGGAGCGTCTCCCAGTCTCGCGCAGCCTGCTCCTTCCTGGGCAGGAAGCCTAGCAGCGAGGCAAGTCTGGGCAAGGCTCGCCCAGGGCAGAGCAGCCTCAGGCCAGGAACTCGGCCAGATCGGGCCTCTGAGCAGAGCTGGAGCTCTGCCGTACTGGAGGCTCACTGGGCTCCCCCAAAGAAGTGATTGCAGCCGCACGCAGCTGGGCTGCCTCCTCTTCCCCCAAGGAGGCTCGCTTCCCGCATGCTGTGCACTAGGCTTCCAGGCGTGGGCGCCCCACGCCTCCTACAGGTCTTGGCTCAGGGGCTGCTTCCCTTGAGCTGGGGCTGCCAGCGGGAGCCCAGACACGCAGGGGCAGGCCCCACCACCCGCACACGTCTCGGCTGGGGAGGAGAGCGCTAGCGAAATGACGTCTGTCGGGCAACTTCTGGGCGCCCACGGAGTCAGCCTCCGGGTGTGTGGGGCTGCAGACCACAGCCAGGGGAGCTGTGAGCCTTGTGCTCTCCGTGTGGCGCTGAGTCTGGGCGGCCCAGCAACCGCTGGAGGAGCCCTGCCCTTGCCCTCCCCTCCCCTCTAATAGAGGCCTCACTGCTGGAGGGCTTGGCAGTGTGCAAGCCACCGGCTCCTAAGCCTTCCCCAAGGACGCCTGGGGCCTAGATGCAGAGGCAAGGCAGGAGTGGAGCTGAGGCCAGGAAGGCGCCAGTGGCCTCTCCCAGCATCGCACAGCCTGCTCCTTCCTGGGCAGGAAGCCTAGAAGCGAGGCAAGCCTGGGCGAGTCTCGCACAGGGCAGAGCAGCCTCGCGCAAGGACCTTGACTAGATCCGGCCTCTGAGCAGAGCTGGGGCTCTGCCGTACTGGAGGCACACTCGGCTGCGCCCAAGCAGGGATGGCAGCTGCACGCGGCTTGGCTCCCTCGACTCTTCCCAAGGAGGCTCGCTTCCAAGCGCACTGTGCACTTGGCTTCCAGGCAGGGACGCCCCGCGCCTCCTGCAAGTCTTGGCACAGGGGCTGCTTCCCCTGAGCTGAGGCTGGGGGCGGGCGCCCAGACAGGCAGGGGCAGGCCCCAACCACCTGCACACGTCTCTGCTGGTTAGGAGAGCACTAGGGAAATGACGTCTGTCAGGCAGCTTCTGGGCGCTCACGGAGTCAGCCTCCGGGTGTGTGGGGCTGCAGACCACAGCCAGGAGCCCTGGGAGCCTGGTGCTCTCCGTGCCGTGCTGAGTCTGGGCGGCCAAGCGACCGCTGGAGGGGCCCTGCAGTTGCCATTCCCTTCCCTATGACAGAGCTCTCACGGCTGGAGGGCTTGGCAGCGTGCAACCCACCGGCCCCGAAGCCCTCCGCAAGGACGCCTGGGGACTAGGTGCAAAGGCAAGGCAGGAGTGGAGCTGAGGCCAGGAAGGCGCCAGGAGCGTCTCCCAGTCTCGCGCAGCCTGCTCCTTCCTGGGCAGGAAGCCTAGCAGCGAGGCAAGTCTGGGCAAGGCTCGCCCAGGGCAGAGCAGCCTCAGGCCAGGAACTCGGCCAGATCGGGCCTCTGAGCAGAGCTGGAGATCTGCCGTACTGGAGGCTCACTGGGCTCCCCCCAAGAAGTGATTGCAGCCGCACGCAGCTGGGCTGCCTCCTCTTCCCCCAAGGAGGCTCGCTTCCCGCATGCTGTGCACTAGGCTTCCAGGCGGGGGCGCCCCGCGCCTCCTACAGGTCTTGGCTCAGGGGCTGCTTCCCTTGAGCTGGGGCTGCCAGCGGGAGCCCAGACACGCAGGGGCAGGCCCCACCACCCGCACACGTCTCGGCTGGGGAGGAGAGCGCTAGCGAAATGACGTCTGTCGGGCAACTTCTGGGCACCCACGGAGTCAGCCTCCGGGTGTGTGGGGCTGCAGACCACAGCCAGGGGAGCTGTGAGCCTTGTGCTCTCCGTGCGGCGCTGAGTCTGGGCGGCCCAGCAACCGCTGGAGGAGCCCTGCCCTTGCCCTCCCCTCCCCTCTAATAGAGGCCTCACTGCTGGAGGGCTTGGCAGTGTGCAAGCCACCGGCTCCTAAGCCTTCCCCAAGGACGCCTGGGGCCTAGATGCAGAGGCAAGGCAGGAGTGGAGCTGAGGCCAGGAAGGCGCCAGTGGCCTCTCCCAGCATCGCACAGCCTGCTCCTTCCTGGGCAGGAAGCCTAGAAGCGAGGCAAGCCTGGGCGAGTCTCGCACAGGGCAGAGCAGCCTCGCGCAAGGACCTTGACTAGATCCGGCCTCTGAGCAGAGCTGGGGCTCTGCCGTACTGGAGGCACACTCGGCTGCGCCCAAGCAGGGATGGCAGCTGCACGCGGCTTGGCTCCCTCGACTCTTCCCAAGGAGGCTCGCTTCCAAGCGCACTGTGCACTTGGCTTCCAGGCAGGGACGCCCCGCGCCTCCTGCAAGTCTTGGCACAGGGGCTGCTTCCCCTGAGCTGAGGCTGTGGGCGGCCGCCCAGACAGGCAGGGGCAGGCCCCAACCACCTGCACACGTCTCTGCTGGTTAGGAGAGCACTAGGGAAATGACGTCTGTCAGGCAGCTTCTGGGCGCTCACGGAGTCAGCCTCCGGCTGTGTGGGGCTGCAGACCACAGCCAGGAGCCCTGGGAGCCTGGTGCTCTCCGTGCCGTGCTGAGTCTGGGCGGCCAAGCGACCGCTGGAGGGGCCCTGCAGTTGCCATTCCCTTCCCTATGACAGAGCTCTCACGGCTGGAGGGCTTGGCAGCGTGCAACCCACCGGCCCCGAAGCCCTCCGCAAGGACGCCTGGGGACTAGGTGCAAAGGCAAGGCAGGAGTGGAGCTGAGGCCAGGAAGGCGCCAGGAGCGTCTCCCAGTCTCGCGCAGCCTGCTCCTTCCTGGGCAGGAAGCCTAGCAGCGAGGCAAGTCTGGGCAAGGCTCGCCCAGGGCAGAGCAGCCTCAGGCCAGGAACTCGGCCAGATCGGGCCTCTGAGCAGAGCTGGAGATCTGCCGTACTGGAGGCTCACTGGGCTCCCCCCAAGAAGTGATTGCAGCCGCACGCAGCTGGGCTGCCTCCTCTTCCCCCAAGGAGGCTCGCTTCCCGCATGCTGTGCACTAGGCTTCCAGGCGGGGGCGCCCCGCGCCTCCTACAGGTCTTGGCTCAGGGGCTGCTTCCCTTGAGCTGGGGCTGCAAGCGGGAGCCCAGACACGCAGGGGCAGGCCCCACCACCCGCACACGTCTCGGCTGGGGAGGAGAGCGCTAGCGAAATGACGTCTGTCGGGCAACTTCTGGGCGCCCACGGAGTCAGCCTCCGGGTGTGTGGGGCTGCAGACCACAGCCAGGGGAGCTGTGAGCCTTGTGCTCTCCGTGCGGCACTGAGTCTGGGCGGCCCAGCAACCGCTGGAGGAGCCCTGCCCTTGCCCTCCCCTCCCCTCTAATAGAGGCCTCACTGCTGGAGGGCTTGGCAGTGTGCAAGCCACCGGCTCCTAAGCCTTCCCCAAGGACGCCTGGGGCCTAGATGCAGAGGCAAGGCAGGAGTGGAGCTGAGGCCAGGAAGGCGCCAGTGGCCTCTCCCAGCATCGCACAGCCTGCTCCTTCCTGGGCAGGAAGCCTAGAAGCGAGGCAAGCCTGGGCGAGTCTCGCACAGGGCAGAGCAGCCTCGCGCAAGGACCTTGACTAGATCCGGCCTCTGAGCAGAGCTGGGGCTCTGCCGTACTGGAGGCACACTCGGCTGCGCCCAAGCAGGGATGGCAGCTGCACGCGGCTTGGCTCCCTCGACTCTTCCCAAGGAGGCTCGCTTCCAAGCGCACTGTGCACTTGGCTTCCAGGCAGGGACGCCCCGCGCCTCCTGCAAGTCTTGGCACAGGGGCTGCTTCCCCTGAGCTGAGGCTGTGGGCGGCCGCCCAGACAGGCAGGGGCAGGCCCCAACCACCTGCACACGTCTCTGCTGGTTAGGAGAGCACTAGGGAAATGACGTCTGTCAGGCAGCTTCTGGGCGCTCACGGAGTCAGCCTCCGGGTGTGTGGGGCTGCAGACCACAGCCAGGAGCCCTGGGAGCCTGGTGCTCTCCGTGCCGTGCTGAGTCTGGGCGGCCAAGCGACCGCTGGAGGGGCCCTGCAGTTGCCATTCCCTTCCCTATGACAGAGCTCTCACGGCTGGAGGGCTTGGCAGCGTGCAACCCACCGGCCCCGAAGCCCTCCGCAAGGACGCCTGGGGACTAGGTGCAAAGGCAAGGCAGGAGTGGAGCTGAGGCCAGGAAGGCGCCAGGAGCGTCTCCCAGTCTCGCGCAGCCTGCTCCTTCCTGGGCAGGAAGCCTAGCAGTGAGGCAAGTCTGGGCAAGGCTCGCCCAGGGCAGAGCAGCCTCAGGCCAGGAACTCGGCCAGATCGGGCCTCTGAGCAGAGCTGGAGCTCTGCCGTACTGGAGGCTCACTGGGCTCCCCCCAAGAAGTGATTGCAGCCGCACGCAGCTGGGCTGCCTCCTCTTCCCCCAAGGAGGCTCGCTTCCCGCATGCTGTGCACTAGGCTTCCAGGCGTGGGCGCCCCGCGCCTCCTACAGGTCTTGGCTCAGGGGCTGCTTCCCTTGAGCTGGGGCTGCCAGCGGGAGCCCAGACACGCAGGGGCAGGCCCCACCACCCGCACACGTCTCGGCTGGGGAGGAGAGCGCTAGCGAAATGACGTCTGTCGGGCAACTTCTGGGCGACCACGGAGTCAGCCTCCGGGTGTGTGGGGCTGCAGACCACAGCCAGGGGAGCTGTGAGCCTTGTGCTCTCCGTGCGGCGCTGAGTCTGGGCGGCCCAGCAACCGCTGGAGGAGCCCTGCCCTTGCCCTCCCCTCCCCTCTAATAGAGGCCTCACTGCTGGAGGGCTTGGCAGTGTGCAAGCCACCGGCTCCTAAGCCTTCCCCAAGGACGCCTGGGGCCTAGATGCAGAGGCAAGGCAGGAGTGGAGCTGAGGCCAGGAAGGCGCCAGTGGCCTCTCCCAGCATCGCACAGCCTGCTCCTTCCTGGGCAGGAAGCCTAGAAGTGAGGCAAGCCTGGGCGAGTCTCGCACAGGGTAGAGCAGCCTCGCGCAAGGACCTTGACTAGATCCGGCCTCTGAGCAGAGCTGGGGCTCTGCCGTACTGGAGGCACACTCGGCTGCGCCCAAGCAGGGATGGCAGCTGCACGCGGCTTGGCTCCCTCGACTCTTCCCAAGGAGGCTCGCTTCCAAGCGCACTGTGCACTTGGCTTCCAGGCAGGGACGCCCCGCGCCTCCTGCAAGTCTTGGCACAGGGGCTGCTTCCCCTGAGCTGAGGCTGTGGGCGGCCGCCCAGACACGCAGGGGCAGGCCCCAACCACCTGCACACGTCTCTGCTGGGGAGGAGAGCGCTAGGGAAAGGACGTCTGTCAGGCACCTTCTGGGCGCTCACGGAGTCAGCCTCCGGGTGTGTGGGGCTGCAGACCACAGCCAGGGGAGCTGTGAGCCTTGTGCTCTCCGTGCGGCGCTGAGTCTGGGCGGCCAAGCAACCGCTGGAGGAACCCTTCACTTGTCCTCCCTCCCCTCTAATAGAGGCCTCACTGCTGGAGGGCTTGGCAGTGTGCAAGCCACCGGCTCCTAAGCCTTCCCCAAGGACGCCTGGGGCCTAGATGCAAAGGCAAGGCAGGAGTGTAGCTGAGGCCAGGAAGGCGCCAGTGGCCTCTGCCTGCATTGCACAGCCTGCTCCTTCCTGTGCAGGATGCCTAGAAGCGAGGCAAGCCTGGGCAAGTCTCGCACAGGGCAGAGCAGCCTCGCGCAATGAACTTGACGAGATCCGGCCTCTGAGCAGAGCTGGAGCTCTGCCAAACTGGAGGCACACTCGGCTCTGCCCAAGCAGCAATTGCAGCTGCACGCGGCTTGGCTCCCTCGACTCTTCCCAAGGAGGCTCGCTTCCAAGCGTACTGTGCACTTGGCTTCCAGGCAGGGACGCACCGCGCCTCCTGCAAGTCTTGGCACAGGGGCTGCTTCCCCTGAGCTGAGGCTGTGGGCGGCAGCCCAGACACCCAGGGGCAGGCGCCCGCCACCTGCACACGTCTCTGCTGGTAGGAGAGCACTAGGGAAATGACGTCTGTCAGGCACCTTCTGGGCGCTCACGGAGTCAGCCTCCGGGTGTGTGGGGCTGCAGACCACAGCCAGGGGCCCTGGGAGCCTGGTGCTCTCCGTGCTGTGCTGAGTCTGGGTGGCCAAGCGACCGCTGGAGGAGCCCTGCATTTGCCATTCCCTTCTCTATGACAGAGCTCTCACGGCTGGAGGGCTTGGCAGCGTGCAACCCACCGGCCCCTAAGCCGTCTGCAAGGACGCCTGGGGACTAGTGCAAAGGCAAGTCAGGAGTGGACCTGAGGCCAGTAAGGCGCCAGGAGCGTCTCCCAGTCTCGCGCAGCCTGCTCCTTCATGGTCAGGAAGCCTTGCAGCGAGGGAAGTCTGGGCAAGGCTCTCCCATGGCAGAGCAGCCTCATGCCAGCAACTCTGCCAGATCGGGCCTCTGAGCAGAGCTGGAGCTCTGCCATCCTCGAGGTGCACTGGGCTCCGCCCAAGCAGGGATTGCAGCCACAGGCATCTGTGCTGCCTCCTCTTCCCCCAAGGAGGCTCGCTTCCCGCATGCTGTGCACTAGGCTTCCAGGCGGGGGCGCCCCGCACCTCCTATAGGTCTCGGCTCAGGGGCTGCTTCCCTTGAGCTGCGGCTGCTGGCGGGAGCCCAGACAGGCAGGGGTAGGCCCCACCACCTGCACACGTCTCTGCTGGGGAGGAGAGCGCTAGGGATAGGACGTCTGTCAGGCACCTTCGGGGCGCCCACGGAGTCAGCCTCCAGGTGTGTGGGGCTGCAGACCACAGCCAGGGGAGCTGTGAGCCTTGTGCTCTCCGTGCGGCGCTGAGTCTGGGCGGCCAAGCAACCGCTGGAGGAGCCCTGCACTTGCCCTCCCCTCCGCTCTAAGAGAGGCCTCACTGCTGGAGGGCTTGGCAGTGTGCAAGCCACCGGCTCCTAAGCATTCCCCAAGGACGCCTGGGGCCTAGATGCAAAGGCAAGGCAGGAGTGGAGCTGAGGCCAGGAAGGCGCCAGTGGCCTCTCCCAGCATCGCACAGCCTGCTTCTTCCTGTGCAGGAAGCCTAGAAGCGAGGCAAGCCTGGGCAAGTCTCGCACAGGGCAGAGCAGCCTCGCGCAAGGAACTTGACTAGATCCGGCCTCTGAGCAGAGCTGGAGCTCTGCCGTAGTGGAGGCAAACTCGGCTCCGCCCAAGCAGGGCTGGCAGCTGCACGCGGCTTGGCTCCCTCGACTCTTCCCAAGGAGGCTCGCTTCCAAGCGCACTGTGCACTTGGCTTCCAGGCAGGGACGCCCCGGACTCCTGCAAGTCCCGGCACAGGGGCTGCTTCCCCTGAGCTGAGGCTGTGGGCGGCAGCCCAGACACGCAGGGGCAGGCGCCCGCCACCTGCACACGTCTCTGCTGGTTAGGAGAGCACTAGGGAAATGACGTCTGTCAGGCACCTTCTGGGCGCTCACGGAGTCAGCCTCCGAGTGTGTGGGGCTGCAGACCACAGCCAGGGACCCTGGGAGCCTGGTGCTCTCCGTGCTGTGCTGAGTCTGGGCGGCCAAGCGACCGCTGGAGGAGCCTTGCAGTTGCGATTCCCTTCCCTATGACAGAGCTCTCACGGCTGGAGGGCTTGGCAGCGTGCAACCCTCCGGCCCGTAAGCCCTCCGCAAGGAAGCCTGCGGACTAGGTGCAAAGGCAAGGCAGGAGTGGAGCTGAGGCCAGGAAGGCGCCAGGAGCGTCTCCCAGTCTCGCGCAGCCTGCTCCTTCCTGGTCAGGAAGACTAGCAGCGAGGCAAGTCTGGGCAAGGCTCGCCCAGTGCAGAGCATCCTCAGGCCAGGAACTCTGCCAGATCGGGCCTCTGAGCAGACCTGGAGCTCTGCCATACTCGAGGTGCACTGGGCTCCGCCCAAGCAGGGATTGCAGCCGCATGCAGCTGGGCTGCCTCCTCTTCCCATGAGGAAGCTCGCTTCCCGCATGCTGTGCACTAGGCTTCCAGGCGGGGGCGCCCCGCGCCTCCTGCAAGTCTTGGCACAGGGGCTGCTTCCCCTGAGCTGAGGCTGTGGGCGGCAGCCCAGACACGCAGGGGCAGACCCCAACCACCTGCACAATTCTCTGCTGGGGAGGAGAGCGCTAGCGAAAGGACGTCTGTCAGGCACCTTCCGGGCACTCACGGAGTCAGCCTCCGGGTGTGTGGGGCTGCAGACCACAGCCAGGGGAGCTGTGAGCCTTGTGCTCTCCGTGCGGCGCTGAGTCTGGGCGGCCAAGCAACCGCTGGAGGAGCCCTGCACTTACCCTCCCCTCCCCTCTAATAGAGGCCTCACTGCTGGAGGGCTTGGCAGTGTGCAAGCCACTGGCTCCTATGCCTTCCCCAAGGACGCCTGGGGCCTAGATGCAAAGGCAAGGCAGGAGTGGAGCTGAGGCCAGGAAGGCGCCAGGAGCGTCTCCCAGTCTCGCCCAGCCTGCTCCTTCCTGGTCAGGAAGCCTAGCAGCGAGGCAAGTCTGGGCAAGGCTCACCCATGGCAGAGCAGCCTCACGCCAGCTACTCTGCCAGAACGGGCCTCTGAGCAGAGCTGGAGCTCTGCCATACTCGAGGTGCACTGGGCTCCGCCAAAGCAGGGATTTCTGCCGCAGGCATCTGTGCTGCCTCCTCTTCCCCCAAGGAGGCTCGCTTCCCGCATGCTGTGCACTAGGCTTCCAGGCGGGGGCGCCCCGCGCCTCCTACAGGTCTTGGCTCAGGGGCTGCTTCCCTTGAGCTGGGGCTGCCAGCGGGAGCCCAGACACGCAGGGGCAGGCCCCACCACCTGCCCAAGTCTCTGCTGGGGAGGAGAGCGCTAGGGATAGGACGTCTGTCAGGCACCTTCGGGGCGCCCACTGAGTCAGCCTCCAGGTGTGTGGGGCTGCAGACCACAGCCAGGGGAGCTGTGAGCCTTGTGCTCTCCGTGCGGTGCTGAGTCTGGGCGGCCAAGCAACCGCTGGAGGAGCCCTGCACTTGCCCTCCCCTCCCCTCTAATAGAGGCCTCACTGCTGGAGGGCTTGGCAGTGTGCAAGCCACCGGCTCCTAAGCCTTCCCCATGGACGCCTGGGGCCTAGATGCAAAGGCAAGGCAGGAGTGGAGCTGAGGCCAGGAACGCTCCAGTGGCCTCTGCCAGCATCGCACAGCCTGCTTCTTCCTGTGCAGGAAGCCTAGATGCGAGGCAAGCCTGGCCGAGTCTCGCACAGGGCAGAGCAGCCTCGAGCAAGGAACTTGACTAGATCCGGCCTCTGAGCAGAGCTGGAGCTCTGCCATAGTGGAGGCAAACTCGGCTCCGCCCAAGCAGGGATGGCAGCTGCACGCAGCTTGGCTCCCTCGACTCTTCCCAAGGAGGCTCGCTTCCAAGTGCACTGTGCACTTGGCTTCCAGGCAGGGACGCCCCGCGCCTCCTGCAAGTCCTGGCACAGGGGCTGCTTCCCCTGAGCTGAGGCTGTTGGTGGCAGCCGAGACACGCAGGGGCAGGCCCCAACCACCTGCACACATTTCTGCTGGTTAGGAGAGCACTAGGGAAATGACGTCTGTCAGGCACCTTCTGGGTGCTCACGGAGTCAGCCTCCGGCTGTGTCGGGCTGCAGACCACAGCCAGGAGCCCTGGGAGCCTGGTGCTCTCCGTGCCGTGCTGAGTCTGGGCGGCCAAGCGACCGCTGGAGGAGCCCTGTAGTTTCCATTCCCTTCCCTATGACAGAGCTCTCACGGCTGGAGGGCTTCGCAGCGTGCAACCCACCTGCCCCTAAGCCCTCCGCAAGGACGCCTGGGGACTAGGTGCAAAGGCAAGGCAGGAGCGGAGCTGAGGCCAGGAAGGCGCCAGGAGCGTCTCCCAGTTTCGCGCAGCCTGCTCCTTCCTGGTCAGGAAGACTAGCAGCGAGGCAAGTCTGGGCAAGGCTCGCCCAGGGCAGAGCAGCCTCACGCCAGCAACTCTGCCAGATCGGCCTCTGAGCAGAGCAGGAGCTCTGCCGTACTGGAGGCTCACTGGTCTCCGCCCAAGCAGGGATTGCAGCCGCACGCAGCTGTGCTTCCTCCTCTTCCCCCGAGGAGGCTCGCTTGCCGCATGCTGTGCACTAGGCTTCCAGGCGGGGGCGCCCCACGCCTCCTACAGGTCTTGGCTCAGGGGCTGCTTCCCTTGAGCTGGGGCTGCCGGCAGGAGCCCAGACACGCAGGGGCAGGCCCCACCACCTGCACAAGTCTCTGCTGGGGAGGAGAGCGCTAGGGATAGGACGTCTGTCAGGCACCTTCGGGGCGCCCACGGAGTCAGCCTCCATGTGTGTGGGGCTGCAGACCACAGCCAGGGGAGCTGTGAGCCTGGTGCTCTCCGTGTGGCGCTGAGTCTGGGCGGCCAAGCAACCGGTGGAGGAGCCCTGCACTTGCCCTCCCCTCCCCTCTAATAGAGGCCTCACTGCTGAAGGGCTTGGCAGTGTGCAAGCCACCGGCTCCTAAGCCTTCCCCAAGGACGCCTGGGGCCTAGATGCAGAGGCAAGGCAGGAGTGGAGCTGAGGCCAGGAAGGCGCCAGTGGCCTCTCCCAGCATCGCACAGGCTGCTCCTTCCTGGGCAGGAAGCCTAGAAGCGAGGCAAGCCTGGGCAAGTCTCGCCCAGGGCAGAGCAGCCTCGCGCCACGAACTCTACTAAATCAGGCCTCTGAGCAGAGCTGGAGTTCTGCCGTGCTGGAGGTGAACTCGGTTCTGCCCTAACAGGAATTTAAGCCCCTGGCGGCTGGGCTGCCTCCTTTTTCGCTTAGGAGGCTCGTTTCCCGCCTGCTGTGCACTGGGCTTCCAGGAGGGGTCGCCCCGCGCCTCCTTCAAATCTTGGCTCAGGGGATGCTTCCCCTGAGCTGGGGCTGTGGGCGGGAGCCCAGACACGCAGGGGCAGGCCCCAACCACCTGCACACGTCTCTGCTGGGAAGGAGAGCACTAGGGAACCTACGTCTGTCAGGTACTTTCTGGGCGCCCACGGAGTCAACCTCCAGGTGTGTGGGGCTGTAGACCACAGCCAGGGGCCGTGTGAGCCTGGTGCTCTCCGTGCGAATCTGAGTCTGGGCGGCCAAGCAACCGCTGGAGGAGACCTATAGTTGCCGTTCCCTTCCCTCTGACAGAGCTCTCACTCTGGAGCCCTAGGCAGTGTGCAACTAACCAGCCCCTAAGCCCTCCCGAAGGACTCCTGGGGCCTGGGTGCAAAGGCAATGTAGGAGCGGAGCTGAGGCCAGGAAGGTGCCAATCGCGTATCCCAGCATCGTGCAACCTGCTCCTTCCTGAGCAGGAAGCCTAGCAGCCAGGGAAGTCTAGACAAGTCTCACCGAGGCAGAACATCCTCGCACCAGGAACTCTACTAGATCGGGCCTCTGAGCAGAGCTGGGGCTCTCCCGTACTGGAGGTGCACTCAGCTCCCCCCAAGCAGGGATTGCAGCTGCACGCGGCTGGGCTGCCTCAAATCTTCCCAAGGAGGCTCTCTTCCCCGCATACTGTGCACTCGGCTTGCAGGCCGGTATACCCCGCGCCTCCTACAGGTCTTGGCTCAGGGGCTGCTTCCCCTGAGCTGGGGCTGTGGGCGGGAGCTCAGACAAGAAGCGGC
This sequence comes from Budorcas taxicolor, assembly GCF_023091745.1. Classification (NCBI taxonomy): domain Eukaryota; kingdom Metazoa; phylum Chordata; class Mammalia; order Artiodactyla; family Bovidae; genus Budorcas; species Budorcas taxicolor. The sequence goes on from NW_026292734.1 coordinate 421,329, forward strand.
AGGCCACAACCACCTGCACACGTCTTTGCTGGGGAGGAGAGCGCTAGGGAACCTAAATCTGTCAGGCTTCTCCTGGGTTCCCATGGAGTCAGCCTCCGGGTGTGTGGGGCTGCAGACCACAGCCAGGGGCCCTGGGAGCCTGGTGCTCTCCGTGCTGTGCTGAGTCTGGGCGGCCAAGCGACCGCTGGAGGAGCCCTGCAGTTGCCATTCCCTTCCCTATGACAGAGCTCTCACGGCTGGAGGGCTTGGCAGCGTGCAACACACCAGCCCCTAAGCCCTCCGCAAGGACGCCTGGGGACTAGGTGCAAAGGCAAGGCAGGAGTGGAGCTGAGGCCAGGAAGGCGCCAGGAGCATATCTCAGTCTCGCCCAGCCTGCTCCTTCCTGGTCAGGAAGCCTAGCAGCGAGGCAAGTCTGGACAAGGCTCGCCCAGGGCAGAGCAGCCTCACGTCAGCAACTCTGCCAGAACGGGCCTCTGAGCAGAGCTGGAGCTCTGCCATACTCGAGGTGCACTGGGCTCCGCCCAAGCAGGGATTCCAGCCCCACGCAGTTGGGCTGCCTCCTCTTCCCCCAAGGAGGCTCGCTTCCCGCATGCTGTGCACTAGGCTTCCAGGCGGGGGCGCCCCGCGTCTCCTGCAAGTCTTGGCTCAGGGGCTGCTTCCCCTGAGCTGAGGCTGTGGGCGGCAGCCCAGACACGCAGGGGAAGGCCCCAACCACCTGCACACGTCTCTGCTGGGGAGGAGAGCGCTAGGGAAAGGACGTCTGTCAGGCACCTTCTGGGCGCTCACGGAGTCAGCCTCCGGGTGTGTGGGGCTGCAGACCACAGCCAGGGGAGCTGTGAGCCTTGTGCTCTCCGTGCGGCGCTGAGTCTGGGCGGCCAAGCAACCGCTGGAGGAGCCCTTCACTTGTCCTCCCTCCCCTCTAATAGAGGCCTCACTGCTGGAGGGCTTGGCAGTGTGCAAGCCACCGGCTCCTAAGCCTTCCCCAAGGACGCCTGGGGCCTAGATGCAAAGGCAAGGCAGGAGTGTAGCTGAGGCCAGGAAGGCGCCAGTGGCCTCTGCCTGCATTGCACAGCCTGCTCCTTCCTGTGCAGGAAGCCTAGAAGCGAGGCAAGCCTGGGCAAGTCTCGCACAGGGCAGAGCAGCCTCGCGCAATGAACTTGACGAGATCCGGCCTCTGAGCAGAGCTGGAGCTCTGCCAAACTGGAGGCACACTCGGCTCTGCCCAAGCAGCAATTGCAGCTGCACGCGGCTTGGCTCCCTCGACTCTTCCCAAGGAGGCTCGCTTCCAAGCGTACTGTGCACTTGGCTTCCAGGCAGGGACGCACCGCGCCTCCTGCAAGTCTTGGCACAGGGGCTGCTTCCCCTGAGCTGAGGCTGTGGGCGGCAGCCCAGACACCCAGGGGCAGGCGCCCGCCACCTGCACACGTCTCTGCTGGTAGGAGAGCACTAGGGAAATGACGTCTGTCAGGCACCTTCTGGGCGCTCACGGAGTCAGCCTCCGGCTGTGTGGGGCTGCAGACCACAGCCAGGGGCCCTGGGAGCCTGGTGCTCTCCGTGCTGTGCTGAGTCTGGGTGGCCAAGCGACCGCTGGAGGAGCCCTGCATTTGCCATTCCCTTCTCTATGACAGAGCTCTCACGGCTGGAGGGCTTGGCAGCGTGCAACCCACCGGCCCCTAAGCCGTCTGCAAGGACGCCTGGGGACTAGTGCAAAGGCAAGTCAGGAGTGGACCTGAGGCCAGTAAGGCGCCAGGAGCGTCTCCCAGTCTCGCGCAGCCTGCTCCTTCATGGTCAGGAAGCCTTGCAGCGAGGCAAGTCTGGGCAAGGCTCTCCCATGGCAGAGCAGCCTCATGCCAGCAACTCTGCCAGATCGGGCCTCTGAGCAGAGCTGGAGCTCTGCCATCCTCGAGGTGCACTGGGCTCCGCCCAAGCAGGGATTGCAGCCACAGGAATCTGTGCTGCCTCCTCTTCCCCCAAGGAGGCTCGCTTCCCGCATGCTGTGCACTAGGCTTCCAGGCGGGGGCGCCCCGCGCCTCCTATAGGTCTCGGCACAGGGGCTGCTTCCCTTGAGCTGCGGCTGCTGGCGGGAGCCCAGACAGGCAGGGGTAGGCCCCACCACCTGCACACGTCTCTGCTGGGGAGGAGAGCGCTAGGGATAGGACGTCTGTCAGGCACCTTCGGGGCGCCCACGGAGTCAGCCTCCAGGTGTGTGGGGCTGCAGACCACAGCCAGGGGAGCTGTGAGCCTTGTGCTCTCCGGGCGGCGCTGAGTCTGGGCGGCCAAGCAACCGCTGGAGGAGCCCTGCACTTGCCCTCCCCTCCGCTCTAAGAGAGGCCTCACTGCTGGAGGGCTTGGCAGTGTGCAAGCCACCGGCTCCTAAGCATTCCCCAAGGACGCCTGGGGCCTAGATGCAAAGGCAAGGCAGGAGTGGAGCTGAGGCCAGGAAGGCGCCAGTGGCCTCTCCCAGCATCGCACAGCCTGCTTCTTCCTGTGCAGGAAGCCTAGAAGCGAGGCAAGCCTGGGCAAGTCTCGCACAGGGCAGAGCAGCCTCGCGCAAGGAACTTGACTAGATCCGGCCTCTGAGCAGAGCTGGAGCTCTGCCGTAGTGGAGGCAAACTCGGCTCCGCCCAAGCAGGGCTGGCAGCTGCACGCGGCTTGGCTCCCTCGACTCTTCCCAAGGAGGCTCGCTTCCAAGCGCACTGTGCACTTGGCTTCCAGGCAGGGACGCCCCGGACTCCTGCAAGTCCCGGCACAGGGGCTGCTTCCCCTGAGCTGAGGCTGTGGGCGGCAGCCCAGACACGCAGGGGCAGGCGCCCGCCACCTGCACACGTCTCTGCTGGTTAGGAGAGCACTAGGGAAATGACGTCTGTCAGGCACCTTCTGGGCGCTCACGGAGTCAGCCTCCGAGTGTGTGGGGCTGCAGACCACAGCCAGGGACCCTGGGAGCCTGGTGCTCTCCGTGCTGTGCTGAGTCTGGGCGGCCAAGCGACCGCTGGAGGAGCCTTGCAGTTGCGATTCCCTTCCCTATGACAGAGCTCTCACGGCTGGAGGGCTTGGCAGCGTGCAACCCTCCGGCCCGTAAGCCCTCCGCAAGGAAGCCTGCGGACTAGGTGCAAAGGCAAGGCAGGAGTGGAGCTGAGGCCAGGAAGGCGCCAGGAGCGTCTCCCAGTCTCGCGCAGCCTGCTCCTTCCTGGTCAGGAAGCCTAGCAGCGAGGCAAGTCTGGGCAAGGCTCGCCCAGTGCAGAGCATCCTCAGGCCAGGAACTCTGCCAGATCGGGCCTCTGAGCAGACCTGGAGCTCTGCCATACTCGAGGTGCACTGGGCTCCGCCCAAGCAGGGATTGCAGCCGCATGCAGCTGGGCTGCCTCCTCTTCCCATGAGGAAGCTCGCTTCCCGCATGCTGTGCACTAGGCTTCCAGGCGGGGGCGCCCCGCGCCTCCTGCAAGTCTTGGCACAGGGGCTGCTTCCCCTGAGCTGAGGCTGTGGGCGGCAGCCCAGACACGCAGGGGCAGACCCCAACCACCTGCACAATTCTCTGCTGGGGAGGAGAGCGCTAGCGAAAGGACGTCTGTCAGGCACCTTCCGGGCACTCACGGAGTCAGCCTCCGGGTGTGTGGGGCTGCAGACCACAGCCAGGGGAGCTGTGAGCCTTGTGCTCTCCGTGCGGCGCTGAGTCTGGGCGGCCAAGCAACCGCTGGAGGAGCCCTGCACTTACCCTCCCCTCCCCTCTAATAGAGGCCTCACTGCTGGAGGGCTTGGCAGTGTGCAAGCCACTGGCTCCTATGCCTTCCCCAAGGACGCCTGGGGCCTAGATGCAAAGGCAAGGCAGGAGTGGAGCTGAGGCCAGGAAGGCGCCAGGAGCGTCTCCCAGTCTCGCCCAGCCTGCTCCTTCCTGGTCAGGAAGCCTAGCAGCGAGGCAAGTCTGGGCAAGGCTCACCCATGGCAGAGCAGCCTCACGCCAGCTACTCTGCCAGAACGGGCCTCTGAGCAGAGCTGGAGCTCTGCCATACTCGAGGTGCACTGGGCTCCGCCAAAGCAGGGATTTCTGCCGCAGGCATCTGTGCTGCCTCCTCTTCCCCCAAGGAGGCTCGCTTCCCGCATGCTGTGCACTAGGCTTCCAGGCGGGGGCGCCCCGCGCCTCCTACAGGTCTTGGCTCAGGGGCTGCTTCCCTTGAGCTGGGGCTGCCAGCGGGAGCCCAGACACGCAGGGGCAGGCCCCACCACCTGCCCAAGTCTCTGCTGGGGAGGAGAGCGCTAGGGATAGGACGTCTGTCAGGCACCTTCGGGGCGCCCACTGAGTCAGCCTCCAGGTGTGTGGGGCTGCAGACCACAGCCAGGGGAGCTGTGAGCCTTGTGCTCTCCGTGCGGTGCTGAGTCTGGGCGGCCAAGCAACCGCTGGAGGAGCCCTGCACTTGCCCTCCCCTCCCCTCTAATAGAGGCCTCACTGCTGGAGGGCTTGGCAGTGTGCAAGCCACCGGCTCCTAAGCCTTCCCCATGGACGCCTGGGGCCTAGATGCAAAGGCAAGGCAGGAGTGGAGCTGAGGCCAGGAACGCTCCAGTGGCCTCTGCCAGCATCGCACAGCCTGCTTCTTCCTGTGCAGGAAGCCTAGATGCGAGGCAAGCCTGGCCGAGTCTCGCACAGGGCAGAGCAGCCTCGAGCAAGGAACTTGACTAGATCCGGCCTCTGAGCAGAGCTGGAGCTCTGCCATAGTGGAGGCAAACTCGGCTCCGCCCAAGCAGGGATGGCAGCTGCACGCAGCTTGGCTCCCTCGACTCTTCCCAAGGAGGCTCGCTTCCAAGTGCACTGTGCACTTGGCTTCCAGGCAGGGACGCCCCGCGCCTCCTGCAAGTCCTGGCACAGGGGCTGCTTCCCCTGAGCTGAGGCTGTTGGTGGCAGCCGAGACACGCAGGGGCAGGCCCCAACCACCTGCACACATTTCTGCTGGTTAGGAGAGCACTAGGGAAATGACGTCTGTCAGGCACCTTCTGGGTGCTCACGGAGTCAGCCTCCGGCTGTGTCGGGCTGCAGACCACAGCCAGGAGCCCTGGGAGCCTGGTGCTCTCCGTGCCGTGCTGAGTCTGGGCGGCCAAGCGACCGCTGGAGGAGCCCTGTAGTTTCCATTCCCTTCCCTATGACAGAGCTCTCACGGCTGGAGGGCTTCGCAGCGTGCAACCCACCTGCCCCTAAGCCCTCCGCAAGGACGCCTGGGGACTAGGTGCAAAGGCAAGGCAGGAGCGGAGCTGAGGCCAGGAAGGCGCCAGGAGCGTCTCCCAGTTTCGCGCAGCCTGCTCCTTCCTGGTCAGGAAGACTAGCAGCGAGGCAAGTCTGGGCAAGGCTCGCCCAGGGCAGAGCAGCCTCACGCCAGCAACTCTGCCAGATCGGCCTCTGAGCAGAGCAGGAGCTCTGCCGTACTGGAGGCTCACTGGTCTCCGCCCAAGCAGGGATTGCAGCCGCACGCAGCTGTGCTTCCTCCTCTTCCCCCGAGGAGGCTCGCTTGCCGCATGCTGTGCACTAGGCTTCCAGGCGGGGGCGCCCCACGCCTCCTACAGGTCTTGGCTCAGGGGCTGCTTCCCTTGAGCTGGGGCTGCCGGCAGGAGCCCAGACACGCAGGGGCAGGCCCCACCACCTGCACAAGTCTCTGCTGGGGAGGAGAGCGCTAGGGATAGGACGTCTGTCAGGCACCTTCGGGGCGCCCACGGAGTCAGCCTCCATGTGTGTGGGGCTGCAGACCACAGCCAGGGGAGCTGTGAGCCTGGTGCTCTCCGTGTGGCGCTGAGTCTGGGCGGCCAAGCAACCGGTGGAGGAGCCCTGCACTTGCCCTCCCCTCCCCTCTAATAGAGGCCTCACTGCTGAAGGGCTTGGCAGTGTGCAAGCCACCGGCTCCTAAGCCTTCCCCAAGGACGCCTGGGGCCTAGATGCAGAGGCAAGGCAGGAGTGGAGCTGAGGCCAGGAAGGCGCCAGTGGCCTCTCCCAGCATCGCACAGGCTGCTCCTTCCTGGGCAGGAAGCCTAGAAGCGAGGCAAGCCTGGGCAAGTCTCGCCCAGGGCAGAGCAGCCTCGCGCCACGAACTCTACTAAATCAGGCCTCTGAGCAGAGCTGGAGTTCTGCCGTGCTGGAGGTGAACTCGGTTCTGCCCTAACAGGAATTTAAGCCCCTGGCGGCTGGGCTGCCTCCTTTTTCGCTTAGGAGGCTCGTTTCCCGCCTGCTGTGCACTGGGCTTCCAGGAGGGGTCGCCCCGCGCCTCCTTCAAATCTTGGCTCAGGGGATGCTTCCCCTGAGCTGGGGCTGTGGGCGGGAGCCCAGACACGCAGGGGCAGGCCCCAACCACCTGCACACGTCTCTGCTGGGAAGGAGAGCACTAGGGAACCTACGTCTGTCAGGTACTTTCTGGGCGCCCACGGAGTCAACCTCCAGGTGTGTGGGGCTGTAGACCACAGCCAGGGGCCGTGTGAGCCTGGTGCTCTCCGTGCGAATCTGAGTCTGGGCGGCCAAGCAACCGCTGGAGGAGACCTATAGTTGCCGTTCCCTTCCCTCTGACAGAGCTCTCACTCTGGAGCCCTAGGCAGTGTGCAACTAACCAGCCCCTAAGCCCTCCCGAAGGACTCCTGGGGCCTGGGTGCAAAGGCAATGTAGGAGCGGAGCTGAGGCCAGGAAGGTGCCAATCGCGTATCCCAGCATCGTGCAACCTGCTCCTTCCTGAGCAGGAAGCCTAGCAGCCAGGGAAGTCTAGACAAGTCTCACCGAGGCAGAACATCCTCGCACCAGGAACTCTACTAGATCGGGCCTCTGAGCAGAGCTGGGGCTCTCCCGTACTGGAGGTGCACTCAGCTCCCCCCAAGCAGGGATTGCAGCTGCACGCGGCTGGGCTGCCTCAAATCTTCCCAAGGAGGCTCTCTTCCCCGCATACTGTGCACTCGGCTTGCAGGCCGGTATACCCCGCGCCTCCTACAGGTCTTGGCTCAGGGGCTGCTTCCCCTGAGCTGGGGCTGTGGGCGGGAGCTCAGACAAGAAGCGGCAGGCCACAACCACCTGCACACGTCTTTGCTGGGGAGGAGAGCGCTAGGGAACCTAAATCTGTCAGGCTTCTCCTGGGTTCCCATGGAGTCAGCCTCCGGGTGTGTGGGGCTGCAGACCACAGCCAGGGGCCCTGGGAGCCTGGTGCTCTCCGTGCTGTGCTGAGTCTGGGCGGCCAAGCGACCGCTGGAGGAGCCCTGCAGTTGCCATTCCCTTCCCTATGACAGAGCTCTCACGGCTGGAGGGCTTGGCAGCGTGCAACACACCAGCCCCTAAGCCCTCCGCAAGGACGCCTGGGGACTAGGTGCAAAGGCAAGGCAGGAGTGGAGCTGAGGCCAGGAAGGCGCCAGGAGCATATCTCAGTCTCGCCCAGCCTGCTCCTTCCTGGTCAGGAAGCCTAGCAGCGAGGCAAGTCTGGACAAGGCTCGCCCAGGGCAGAGCAGCCTCACGTCAGCAACTCTGCCAGAACGGGCCTCTGAGCAGAGCTGGAGCTCTGCCATACTCGAGGTGCACTGGGCTCCGCCCAAGCAGGGATTCCAGCCCCACGCAGTTGGGCTGCCTCCTCTTCCCCCAAGGAGGCTCGCTTCCCGCATGCTGTGCACTAGGCTTCCAGGCGGGGGCGCCCCGCGTCTCCTGCAAGTCTTGGCTCAGGGGCTGCTTCCCCTGAGCTGAGGCTGTGGGCGGCAGCCCAGACACGCAGGGGAAGGCCCCAACCACCTGCACACGTCTCTGCTGGGGAGGAGAGCGCTAGGGAAAGGACGTCTGTCAGGCACCTTCTGGGCGCTCACGGAGTCAGCCTCCGGGTGTGTGGGGCTGCAGACCACAGCCAGGGGAGCTGTGAGCCTTGTGCTCTCCGTGCGGCGCTGAGTCTGGGCGGCCAAGCAACCGCTGGAGGAGCCCTTCACTTGTCCTCCCTCCCCTCTAATAGAGGCCTCACTGCTGGAGGGCTTGGCAGTGTGCAAGCCACCGGCTCCTAAGCCTTCCCCAAGGACGCCTGGGGCCTAGATGCAAAGGCAAGGCAGGAGTGTAGCTGAGGCCAGGAAGGCGCCAGTGGCCTCTGCCTGCATTGCACAGCCTGCTCCTTCCTGTGCAGGAAGCCTAGAAGCGAGGCAAGCCTGGGCAAGTCTCGCACAGGGCAGAGCAGCCTCGCGCAATGAACTTGACGAGATCCGGCCTCTGAGCAGAGCTGGAGCTCTGCCAAACTGGAGGCACACTCGGCTCTGCCCAAGCAGCAATTGCAGCTGCACGCGGCTTGGCTCCCTCGACTCTTCCCAAGGAGGCTCGCTTCCAAGCGTACTGTGCACTTGGCTTCCAGGCAGGGACGCACCGCGCCTCCTGCAAGTCTTGGCACAGGGGCTGCTTCCCCTGAGCTGAGGCTGTGGGTGGCAGCCCAGACACCCAGGGGCAGGCGCCCGCCACCTGCACACGTCTCTGCTGGTAGGAGAGCACTAGGGAAATGACGTCTGTCAGGCACCTTCTGGGCGCTCACGGAGTCAGCCTCCGGCTGTGTGGGGCTGCAGACCACAGCCAGGGGCCCTGGGAGCCTGGTGCTCTCCGTGCTGTGCTGAGTCTGGGTGGCCAAGCGACCGCTGGAGGAGCCCTGCATTTGCCATTCCCTTCTCTATGACAGAGCTCTCACGGCTGGAGGGCTTGGCAGCGTGCAACCCACCGGCCCCTAAGCCGTCTGCAAGGACGCCTGGGGACTAGTGCAAAGGCAAGTCAGGAGTGGACCTGAGGCCAGTAAGGCGCCAGGAGCGTCTCCCAGTCTCGCGCAGCCTGCTCCTTCATGGTCAGGAAGCCTTGCAGCGAGGCAAGTCTGGGCAAGGCTCTCCCATGGCAGAGCAGCCTCATGCCAGCAACTCTGCCAGATCGGGCCTCTGAGCAGAGCTGGAGCTCTGCCATCCTCGAGGTGCACTGGGCTCCGCCCAAGCAGGGATTGCAGCCACAGGAATCTGTGCTGCCTCCTCTTCCCCCAAGGAGGCTCGCTTCCCGCATGCTGTGCACTAGGCTTCCAGGCGGGGGCGCCCCGCGCCTCCTATAGGTCTCGGCACAGGGGCTGCTTCCCTTGAGCTGCGGCTGCTGGCGGGAGCCCAGACAGGCAGGGGTAGGCCCCACCACCTGCACACGTCTCTGCTGGGGAGGAGAGCGCTAGGGATAGGACGTCTGTCAGGCACCTTCGGGGCGCCCACGGAGTCAGCCTCCAGGTGTGTGGGGCTGCAGACCACAGCCAGGGGAGCTGTGAGCCTTGTGCTCTCCGGGCGGCGCTGAGTCTGGGCGGCCAAGCAACCGCTGGAGGAGCCCTGCACTTGCCCTCCCCTCCGCTCTAAGAGAGGCCTCACTGCTGGAGGGCTTGGCAGTGTGCAAGCCACCGGCTCCTAAGCATTCCCCAAGGACGCCTGGGGCCTAGATGCAAAGGCAAGGCAGGAGTGGAGCTGAGGCCAGGAAGGCGCCAGTGGCCTCTCCCAGCATCGCACAGCCTGCTTCTTCCTGTGCAGGAAGCCTAGATGCGAGGCAAGCCTGGCCGAGTCTCGCACAGGGCAGAGCAGCCTCGAGCAAGGAACTTGACTAGATCCGGCCTCTGAGCAGAGCTGGAGCTCTGCCATAGTGGAGGCAAACTCGGCTCCGCCCAAGCAGGGATGGCAGCTGCACGCAGCTTGGCTCCCTCGACTCTTCCCAAGGAGGCTCGCTTCCAAGTGCACTGTGCACTTGGCTTCCAGGCAGGGACGCCCCGCGCCTCCTGCAAGTCCTGGCACAGGGGCTGCTTCCCCTGAGCTGAGGCTGTTGGTGGCAGCCGAGACACGCAGGGGCAGGCCCCAACCACCTGCACACATTTCTGCTGGTTAGGAGAGCACTAGGGAAATGACGTCTGTCAGGCACCTTCTGGGTGCTCATGGAGTCAGCCTCCGGCTGTGTGGGGCTGCAGACCACAGCCAGGAGCCCTGGGAGCCTGGTGCTCTCCGTGCCGTGCTGAGTCTGGGCGGCCAAGCGACCGCTGGAGGAGCCCTGTAGTTTCCATTCCCTTCCCTATGACAGAGCTCTCACGGCTGGAGGGCTTCGCAGCGTGCAACCCACCTGCCCCTAAGCCCTCCGCAAGGACGCCTGGGGACTAGGTGCAAAGGCAAGGCAGGAGCGGAGCTGAGGCCAGGAAGGCGCCAGGAGCGTCTCCCAGTTTCGCGCAGCCTGCTCCTTCCTGGTCAGGAAGACTAGCAGCGAGGCAAGTCTGGGCAAGGCTCGCCCAGGGCAGAGCAGCCTCACGCCAGCAACTCTGCCAGATCGGCCTCTGAGCAGAGCAGGAGCTCTGCCGTACTGGAGGCTCACTGGTCTCCGCCCAAGCAGGGATTGCAGCCGCACGCAGCTGTGCTTCCTCCTCTTCCCCCGAGGAGGCTCGCTTGCCGCATGCTGTGCACTAGGCTTCCAGGCGGGGGCGCCCCACGCCTCCTACAGGTCTTGGCTCAGGGGCTGCTTCCCTTGAGCTGGGGCTGCCGGCAGGAGCCCAGACACGCAGGGGCAGGCCCCACCACCTGCACAAGTCTCTGCTGGGGAGGAGAGCGCTAGGGATAGGACGTCTGTCAGGCACCTTCGGGGCGCCCACGGAGTCAGCCTCCATGTGTGTGGGGCTGCAGACCACAGCCAGGGGAGCTGTGAGCCTGGTGCTCTCCGTGTGGCGCTGAGTCTGGGCGGCCAAGCAACCGGTGGAGGAGCCCTGCACTTGCCCTCCCCTCCCCTCTAATAGAGGCCTCACTGCTGAAGGGCTTGGCAGTGTGCAAGCCACCGGCTCCTAAGCCTTCCCCAAGGACGCCTGGGGCCTAGATGCAGAGGCAAGGCAGGAGTGGAGCTGAGGCCAGGAAGGCGCCAGTGGCCTCTCCCAGCATCGCACAGGCTGCTCCTTCCTGGGCAGGAAGCCTAGAAGCGAGGCAAGCCTGGGCAAGTCTCGCCCAGGGCAGAGCAGCCTCGCGCCACGAACTCTACTAAATCAGGCCTCTGAGCAGAGCTGGAGTTCTGCCGTGCTGGAGGTGAACTCGGTTCTGCCCTAACAGGAATTTAAGCCCCTGGCGGCTGGGCTGCCTCCTTTTTCGCTTAGGAGGCTCGTTTCCCGCCTGCTGTGCACTGGGCTTCCAGGAGGGGTCGCCCCGCGCCTCCTTCAAATCTTGGCTCAGGGGATGCTTCCCCTGAGCTGGGGCTGTGGGCGGGAGCCCAGACACGCAGGGGCAGGCCCCAACCACCTGCACACGTCTCTGCTGGGAAGGAGAGCACTAGGGAACCTACGTCTGTCAGGTACTTTCTGGGCGCCCACGGAGTCAACCTCCAGGTGTGTGGGGCTGTAGACCACAGCCAGGGGCCGTGTGAGCCTGGTGCTCTCCGTGCGAATCTGAGTCTGGGCGGCCAAGCAACCGCTGGAGGAGACCTATAGTTGCCGTTCCCTTCCCTCTGACAGAGCTCTCACTCTGGAGCCCTAGGCAGTGTGCAACTAACCAGCCCCTAAGCCCTCCCGAAGGACTCCTGGGGCCTGGGTGCAAAGGCAATGTAGGAGCGGAGCTGAGGCCAGGAAGGTGCCAATCGCGTATCCCAGCATCGTGCAACCTGCTCCTTCCTGAGCAGGAAGCCTAGCAGCCAGGGAAGTCTAGACAAGTCTCACCGAGGCAGAACATCCTCGCACCAGGAACTCTACTAGATCGGGCCTCTGAGCAGAGCTGGGGCTCTCCCGTACTGGAGGTGCACTCAGCTCCCCCCAAGCAGGGATTGCAGCTGCACGCGGCTGGGCTGCCTCAAATCTTCCCAAGGAGGCTCTCTTCCCCGCATACTGTGCACTCGGCTTGCAGGCCGGTATACCCCGCGCCTCCTACAGGTCTTGGCTCAGGGGCTGCTTCCCCTGAGCTGGGGCTGTGGGCGGGAGCTCAGACAAGAAGCGGCAGGCCACAACCACCTGCACACGTCTTTGCTGGGGAGGAGAGCGCTAGGGAACCTAAATCTGTCAGGCTTCTCCTGGGTTCCCATGGAGTCAGCCTCCGGGTGTGTGGGGCTGCAGACCACAGCCAGGGGCCCTGGGAGCCTGGTGCTCTCCGTGCTGTGCTGAGTCTGGGCGGCCAAGCGACCGCTGGAGGAGCCCTGCAGTTGCCATTCCCTTCCCTATGACAGAGCTCTCACGGCTGGAGGGCTTGGCAGCGTGCAACACACCAGCCCCTAAGCCCTCCGCAAGGACGCCTGGGGACTAGGTGCAAAGGCAAGGCAGGAGTGGAGCTGAGGCCAGGAAGGCGCCAGGAGCATATCTCAGTCTCGCCCAGCCTGCTCCTTCCTGGTCAGGAAGCCTAGCAGCGAGGCAAGTCTGGACAAGGCTCGCCCAGGGCAGAGCAGCCTCACGTCAGCAACTCTGCCAGAACGGGCCTCTGAGCAGAGCTGGAGCTCTGCCATACTCGAGGTGCACTGGGCTCCGCCCAAGCAGGGATTCCAGCCCCACGCAGTTGGGCTGCCTCCTCTTCCCCCAAGGAGGCTCGCTTCCCGCATGCTGTGCACTAGGCTTCCAGGCGGGGGCGCCCCGCGTCTCCTGCAAGTCTTGGCTCAGGGGCTGCTTCCCCTGAGCTGAGGCTGTGGGCGGCAGCCCAGACACGCAGGGGAAGGCCCCAACCACCTGCACACGTCTCTGCTGGGGAGGAGAGCGCTAGGGAAAGGACGTCTGTCAGGCACCTTCTGGGCGCTCACGGAGTCAGCCTCCGGGTGTGTGGGGCTGCAGACCACAGCCAGGGGAGCTGTGAGCCTTGTGCTCTCCGTGCGGCGCTGAGTCTGGGCGGCCAAGCAACCGCTGGAGGAGCCCTTCACTTGTCCTCCCTCCCCTCTAATAGAGGCCTCACTGCTGGAGGGCTTGGCAGTGTGCAAGCCACCGGCTCCTAAGCCTTCCCCAAGGACGCCTGGGGCCTAGATGCAAAGGCAAGGCAGGAGTGGAGCTGAGGCCAGGAAGGCGCCAGTGGCCTCTGCCTGCATTGCACAGCCTGCTCCTTCCTGTGCAGGAAGCCTAGAAGCGAGGCAAGCCTGGGCAAGTCTCGCACAGGGCAGAGCAGCCTCGCGCAAGGAACTTGACGAGATCCGGCCTCTGAGCAGAGCTGGAGCTCTGCCATACTGGAGGCACACTCGGCTCTGCCCAAGCAGCAATTGCAGCTGCACGCGGCTTGGCTCCCTCGACTCTTCCCAAGGAGGCTCGCTTCCAAGCGTACTGTGCACTTGGCTTCCAGGCAGGGACGCACCGCGCCTCCTGCAAGTCTTGGCACAGGGGCTGCTTCCCCTGAGCTGAGGCTGTGGGCGGCAGCCCAGACACCCAGGGGCAGGCGCCCGCCACCTGCACACGTCTCTGCTGGTAGGAGAGCACTAGGGAAATGACGTCTGTCAGGCACCTTCTGGGCGCTCACGGAGTCAGCCTCCGGGTGTGTGGGGCTGCAGACCACAGCCAGGGGCCCTGGGAGCCTGGTGCTCTCCGTGCTGTGCTGAGTCTGGGTGGCCAAGCGACCGCTGGAGGAGCCCTGCATTTGCCATTCCCTTCTCTATGACAGAGCTCTCACGGCTGGAGGGCTTGGCAGCGTGCAACCCACCGGCCCCTAAGCCGTCTGCAAGGACGCCTGGGGACTAGTGCAAAGGCAAGTCAGGAGTGGACCTGAGGCCAGTAAGGCGCCAGGAGCGTCTCCCAGTCTCGCGCAGCCTGCTCCTTCATGGTCAGGAAGCCTTGCAGCGAGGCAAGTCTGGGCAAGGCTCTCCCATGGCAGAGCAGCCTCATGCCAGCAACTCTGCCAGATCGGGCCTCTGAGCAGAGCTGGAGCTCTGCCATCCTCGAGGTGCACTGGGCTCCGCCCAAGCAGGGATTGCAGCCACAGGCATCTGTGCTGCCTCCTCTTCCCCCAAGGAGGCTCGCTTCCCGCATGCTGTGCACTAGGCTTCCAGGCGGGGGCGCCCCGCGCCTCCTATAGGTCTCGGCTCAGGGGCTGCTTCCCTTGAGCTGCGGCTGCTGGCGGGAGCCCAGACAGGCAGGGGTAGGCCCCACCACCTGCACACGTCTCTGCTGGGGAGGAGAGCGCTAGGGATAGGACGTCTGTCAGGCACCTTCGGGGCGCCCACGGAGTCAGCCTCCAGGTGTGTGGGGCTGCAGACCACAGCCAGGGGAGCTGTGAGCCTTGTGCTCTCCGTGCGGCGCTGAGTCTGGGCGGCCAAGCAACCGCTGGAGGAGCCCTGCACTTGCCCTCCCCTCCGCTCTAAGAGAGGCCTCACTGCTGGAGGGCTTGGCAGTGTGCAAGCCACCGGCTCCTAAGCATTCCCCAAGGACGCCTGGGGCCTAGATGCAAAGGCAAGGCAGGAGTGGAGCTGAGGCCAGGAAGGCGCCAGTGGCCTCTCCCAGCATCGCACAGCCTGCTTCTTCCTGTGCAGGAAGCCTAGAAGCGAGGCAAGCCTGGGCAAGTCTCGCACAGGGCAGAGCAGCCTCGCGCAAGGAACTTGACTAGATCCGGCCTCTGAGCAGAGCTGGAGCTCTGCCGTAGTGGAGGCAAACTCGGCTCCGCCCAAGCAGGGCTGGCAGCTGCACGCGGCTTGGCTCCCTCGACTCTTCCCAAGGAGGCTCGCTTCCAAGCGCACTGTGCACTTGGCTTCCAGGCAGGGACGCCCCGGACTCCTGCAAGTCCCGGCACAGGGGCTGCTTCCCCTGAGCTGAGGCTGTGGGCGGCAGCCCAGACACGCAGGGGCAGGCGCCCGCCACCTGCACACGTCTCTGCTGGTTAGGAGAGCACTAGGGAAATGACGTCTGTCAGGCACCTTCTGGGCGCTCACGGAGTCAGCCTCCGAGTGTGTGGGGCTGCAGACCACAGCCAGGGACCCTGGGAGCCTGGTGCTCTCCGTGCTGTGCTGAGTCTGGGCGGCCAAGCGACCGCTGGAGGAGCCTTGCAGTTGCGATTCCCTTCCCTATGACAGAGCTCTCACGGCTGGAGGGCTTGGCAGCGTGCAACCCTCCGGCCCGTAAGCCCTCCGCAAGGAAGCCTGCGGACTAGGTGCAAAGGCAAGGCAGGAGTGGAGCTGAGGCCAGGAAGGCGCCAGGAGCGTCTCCCAGTCTCGCGCAGCCTGCTCCTTCCTGGTCAGGAAGCCTAGCAGCGAGGCAAGTCTGGGCAAGGCTCGCCCAGTGCAGAGCATCCTCAGGCCAGGAACTCTGCCAGATCGGGCCTCTGAGCAGACCTGGAGCTCTGCCATACTCGAGGTGCACTGGGCTCCGCCCAAGCAGGGATTGCAGCCGCATGCAGCTGGGCTGCCTCCTCTTCCCATGAGGAAGCTCGCTTCCCGCATGCTGTGCACTAGGCTTCCAGGCGGGGGCGCCCCGCGCCTCCTGCAAGTCTTGGCACAGGGGCTGCTTCCCCTGAGCTGAGGCTGTGGGCGGCAGCCCAGACACGCAGGGGCAGGCCCCAACCACCTGCACAATTCTCTGCTGGGGAGGAGAGCGCTAGCGAAAGGACGTCTGTCAGGCACCTTCTGGGCACTCACGGAGTCAGCCTCCGGGTGTGTGGGGCTGCAGACCACAGCCAGGGGAGCTGTGAGCCTTGTGCTCTCCGTGCGGCGCTGAGTCTGGGCGGCCAAGCAACCGCTGGAGGAGCCCTGCACTTGCCCTCCCCTCCCCTCTAATAGAGGCCTCACTGCTGGAGGGCTTGGCAGTGTGCAAGCCACTGGCTCCTATGCCTTCCCCAAGGACGCCTGGGGCCTAGATGCAAAGGCAAGGCAGGAGTGGAGCTGAGGAGAGGAAGGTGCCAGTGGCATCACCAGCCGTGTGCACCGTTCTCCTTCCTGGGCAGGAAGGCTAGCAGCGTGGCAATCTGGGCAAGGCTCGTCCAGGGCACAGCAGCCTCGCGCCAGCAACTCTGCCAGATCGTGCCTCTGAGCAGAGCTGGAGCTCTGCCGTACTGGAGGCTCACTGGGCTCCGCCCAAGAAGTGATTGCAGCCGCAGGCATCTGGACTGCCTCGTCTTCCCCCGAGGAGGCTCGCTTTCCACATGCTGTGCACTCGGCTTCCAGGCGGGGGCTCCCTGCGCCTCCTGCAGGTCTTGGCTCAGGGGTTGCTTCCCTTGAGCTGGGGCTGTGGGCGGGAGTCCAGTCAAGAAGGGGCAGGCCTAAACCACCTGCACACGTCTCTGCTGGGGAGGAGAGCACAAGGGAAACTATATCTGTCAGGCACTTTCTGGGCGCCCACGGAGTCAGCCTCCAGGTGTGTGGGGCTGCAGACCACATCCAGGGGCCCTGGGAGCCTGGTGCTCTCCGTGCGACGCTGAGTCTGGGCGGCCAAGCAACCGATGGACGAGCCCTGCAGTTGCCCTTCCCTTCCCTCTGATAGAGCTTGCACTGCTGGAGCCCTTGGTTGTGTGGCACTCACTAGCCCCTAACCACGACTCCAAACCCCGAACTCTACCCTGACCTCAAAACCCTTTATCCCAAATCCGGAAACTGAATGCCGAGCTCCAATCCCCAAACCGTGAACCTGAACCTTGATACCGTAACCCTATCCCAACCCCGAACCCGAACACTGACCCCTTAATCCCAAACCCAAACTCCAATCTCCAATCCCAAACCCCAAACCGCAAACCTCTAACCCCTAAGCCGAACCCCATACCCCAAACCCCAAGCCCATAATCAGAAGCAGAAACCCCAAACCCCAAACCCCAAACCCCTAACTCGAACACCATACCATGAACCCCAACCCATATACTGAATCCAAATCTCGAACCCCAAGCACCGAACTCCCATCCTGAACCAGGATCAACCTAACCCTAACCCCTACCAGAACTCCTAACCCGAACCCGAAAACCAAACACCCAACCCCTAACCCATAACCTGAACTGCGAACCCCTACCGTAAAACACAAACCCCAGTCACTAACCCCTAACCCGAACATCAAACCCCTAAACCGAACCCCAAACCACGAACCCCGAACCTCACGCCCCAAACCCCAATCCCCAAAGCCAGATGCCAATCTCAAACTGCGAACCCCTAAACTGAATCGAAACCCCAAAACCTCAACCCCAGACCTCAAACCCCTAACACATACCCCAAAGTCCAAACCGCAAAACCCTAACCGGAACCCCAAACCCCAAACAACGAACCACGTACCCCAAACCCCGAACCACGTACCCCAAACATGGAACCCAAACCCCAAACCCCATACCCTGAATCCGTACCCCTATCCCAAGCGCCAACCCCAAACCCTGAACCGTGAATGCCAAACCCCTAACCCGAACTCAAAACCCGTAACCCAATCCCCAAACGCCAAACCCCAAACCCCTAACCCGAACCGTGAACCCCTAACCCGATCCCGAGCCCCTAACCCGAGCCCCAAACCCCAAACCCAAACCCCGACCCCCAAACCCCAAACTGCAAACCCCGAACCACGTAGCCCAAACCCCGAATCCATAACTCGAACCCCGAACCCCAAATCCAGAACCCAAACCCCGAACCCCAAACCGCTAACCCGATCCCCAAACCCAAACCCAAACCGCACACCCCTAATCCCTTCCTGGAAACGCAAACCCTTAAACCGATCCCCAAACCCTGAACCCAAACCCCTAACCTGTACTCCACACCCCACACCCCGAACCCTAACCCTGAACCCCTAACCCGAACCCCAAACCCCAAACCCGAACCGTGAACAACAAAACCGAACCCTTAACGCTGAAACCCAAACTCCAAAACCCAACCCCCAAACCCAAACTCCAAACCCCTAACCCGAACCCCAAACCTCACACCCCAAACTGCACACCCCAAACCCCTAAGCGAATCCCGAGCTGCCAGCCCCTAACTGCTAACCCAAACAGTGAAACTCTAAACTGCACCTCACACCCCCAACCCCAAACCCTGAACCCAGACCCCCGAACCCTAAACCCCAAACCTCAAATCTCGACCCCCGAACCACAAACCTCACATACTGAACCCCTAATCGGAACCCCCAACCCCAATCCTCGAACCCCAGTTCCCAAACCCCAAACCCAACCCCAAACCTCTAATCCCTAACCCGAACCGTGAACCCAAAAACCAAACCCCAAACCCCCAACCCCCAACCTTGAACCCAAATCACAAACCCATAATTGGAACCCCAAACCGCGAACCCCTGTCCCAAATCCCAAACTCCAAACCCCAAACCCCTAACCCCTAACCAAAACCGTGACCCCCTATCCTGAACCGTGAACCCCAAACCCCAACCCTCAACCCCTAACCCAAAACGCGAACCCCAAACCCCAAACCCCTAACCCGAATCCCAAACCTCCAACCCAAACCGCGAACCCCAAACCCCAAACCCCTAACCCTAACCTCAAACCCCAAACCCGAACTGCGAACCCCTAACCTGAACCAAGAACCCATAACCTGATCCCCAAACCCCAAAGCTGAACCGCGAACCCCTAACCCGAACCGAGAACCCATAACCTGATCCCCAAACCCATAACCCAAACCGAGAACCCATAACCTGATCCCCAAACCCCTAACCCAAACCGAGAACCCATCACCTGATCCCCAAACCCCAAACCCGAATCGCGAACCCCTAACCCAAACCGAGAACCCATAACCTGATCCCCAAACCCCAAACCTGAACTGCGAACCCCTAACTGAACCCCAAACCCCAAACCCCTAAGTTGAACGTTGAACCCCTAATCGGAACCCCAAACCCCAAACTAGAACCATGAACCCCGAACCCCAAACCCCAAACACGAACTCTGAACCCTAACCCGAACCCGAATCCGAACCCTAAGAAGAGAGGGGATTCCCCGAACCAAACTCTGAACCTGAACCCTATCAAGTTGGGGGGATGCCGGAACCCTAAACCTAACCCTAACAATAGAACTCTAAAATAAAAATAAACTTTTCTGGCCTAAGCCCCGCCCCTTGCGGTCCCCCACCCCCTAAAAGCAAAAGAGGCAAACCTAGGACTTGAATGCCTGACCTCCAGAGCTACAGTGCCTATTTACCGGGCTGTCTGCCTAACCGCTCTGCTACGGAGGGTCAGTGAGTTTCATGCTGCTCCCAGGCACTCTTCAAGCCTCAGCCCGCCAGGGCAGGCTAATAAAGAACTATGGGCCCTATTAGCCCTCACTTTAAGCTGTAACCCTAAAGCTAATGCCAACCCTAACCAGAACCCTAACCCAAACCTGAACTCTAAGATGAGGGGGGTTCCCCGAATTCTAACCCTAACCCGAACAAGTTGGGGGGTTTCCCGAACCCTAACCCTAAGCTTAACAATCAACCTCTAAAATAAAAATAAACTTTTCTGGTCTAAGCCCCGCCTCTTGCAGTCCCCCGCCCCCTAAAGGCAAATGAGTTAGACTAGGGACTTGAACTCCCGATTTACAGACCATAGTCTGCCTGCCTACCAGCCCACTTTAGCGCTACGCTACAGAGGCTTGCTGTTTCTGACGGGGCTCCCGGGCCCTCTTCAAGCCTCTGCCCGCCAGGGTCTGGTTCTATAGAATATCGTGGCTGTCCTAGGTCATCTTTGCTTTCTGTAGTCATAGTTTTATCCCCAAATCATAGACAGATCAGCTGAGAAAAAGCTTGGATTGTCTCGGTGGGGTGGATTTGCTTGTCCTTGTGTTTCACCTGGAGGCAGTCGCGGTCCCCCGGGCCTGTCCAGGAAGGGGGCATGGGGGTGGGGCACACCGTGCGCGCGTCAGGGGTGGGGCGAACCTGGGCGGCTGGTCAGGAGCGCGGCTCACGTGAGCGGGTCTGGGGCGGGATGAACATGGCAGCGCGTCACGGCCAGGGGTTCCCAGTTGTGCTCTCAGGGCTCGCCATTGCAGCTGGGAATGCTCGTTTCGTGGGCTCCTGGGTCCCCGTCGATTGGCATCCAGCGAGCAGAGCGGAGGGCTGTGGACCACAGGTAAGGGAACTCGGACTCGGCGGAGCAGGGAACCATGTATTCTGCCCTCTTTGTTTGCAGTCTCGGAGCCGACTAACATGGCGGTCGCAGAAAAGCCTCGCCTTTGGGGCCAAGGGTTTTACTGCTTTACCCCTTTGCATAAAGCTCAGACCCGCGCGGTTTTCCCAAGCAGCCTAGTGTATTGCTTCCTACAGGCCTGGAGAGGATACCAGGCAGGAAGGCCAGGGGTCTCCAGACAGAGAAAATAGACTGCAAGCGTCAGACGTTTTTTTCTCTCTCTTAAGAGGCAGGAGGAGACAAAAGAGTGTTGCATTTTTTTTTCTCCATCTTGATACAAATTTAAAAGGAGGTTTCTCTGAAAATTCTGTGTTGCCATGACAACTCCTGGCTCCACCTGAATGTAACTTTTCTCAAACCTTGAACTAAGCAATGCCTTCTTATGGAAATGTTTGTCTTAAGGTATGTTAATGTACTATGTATTTACCCAAGGCTCTGTCTTCAGTTCCCCCTAAAGGCTCAGAAACGACTTGACAAACCAGTATGTTTTACTCATACCTTGTTCTCTTAATCTATGTGAATGAAACTATATATTCGCTTGGAAATCTGCCTTTCTTCAAGATTCATGTCCATCATTTTATGGCCTGGGATGACTCATCTGCTGCCAATGTTATCTCAATGCATGCTGTGGGTGAGGGGCCTGGTGCCATTCTCTGAGACATTGTCTTTCTTTCATTAGCAGACTGCTAGTGGCTGTATAACATCTGGCTAAAGACTAGCAGGGGGTCCTCTTTCTTCCCCCTTCTAATGTCTATGTCAGCAGCTCTCTCGATCTCTTTTATACTTTAATAAAACAGAAAACCTCTGAGCCATCAAGCTTCGTCACTTGCCCTGGATTGAATTCTCCTCTGGAGGCCAAGAATGCTGGCATCTTTTGTGGTTTAGCAACCACCTTTCAGCCTTTTGTAATTCATATTGAATCTTCATTTCAGATTGAAGATGCATTCCACGGTATGGCCAACTGAAGTCTTTTCATCGCTATGGAGTATCTGTCCATGTCTTTAGGGTATTTTTCAGCAATCATGTATCATTTCCAGTGTGCCAGTCTTGTCATCCTCATTCTGTCCATAGCAAAGTCTTTTATTAATGTTGACATGATTGAAAGGGAATTGTTTGTTTAAATTCCTTTTCAGATTGTTATTTGCTGGTGTATACAGATAACACTGTGTCATCATTCATTTGTATCAGTTTGGACAGCTTGATAGTTGTCTTTAGTTTCTTTAATTTCTCATAATTTAAGATGACCCTGGCTCATATATTTACAGTCTCACCCCTAGTCTCAGTCATTTCTTCAAAGAACTGTCCTTTTTTTTTTAACATTACATTACTTTTGACTGTGCTGGGTCTTTATTGCTAGTTTGTCTAGTTGTAGTGAGCAGAGGCTACCCTCTAGTTGCTGTGCCATGGCTTCTCATTGCAGTGCTTTCTCTGTTTGCAGAACTTGGGCTCTGGAGCATGCAAACTTCAAGAGTTGTTCAAAGGCTTCGTTGTCCCTGGGCGTGTGGAATCTTCTACACAGGGATTGAACCCGTGTTCCCTGCATCGGTAGGCAGATTCTTTACCACCGGGCCATCGGAGATGTTGCCTGTTCCCTTTTATTAGAGAATGATATTTAAAACGTACATGTAGGAATTCAATATGCTCAGCTGACAATACATGGATATATATATACATGTACTCCAGCTCACCTTTGAACATATTCAGTTAAAGGTAATTTGTGATGATGTCTCCAACCCGATCCACCACGACATGGACATTGTAACGTTTCCTTTTGTTTATCTGTAACTTTGCATTCCAATGGTAAGATACCTGGCTTCCACCGCTTGTCATACACAGAATTCAGTGCTTGTCCCATGTGGTTACTGAAAAAAAAAAAAAACTGTCAGATTGTCTTTCAAAGGGGGCTCTGCGTGCATTGCACCAGTATCTTGAGTATGTTTTTGTATGATAGTTTACTATCAGTATACCCTCAGTGGCCAGGTGTCTATTTCAGTCGCTACCAATTATGAATGGGCTTGTTTGCTCTAGTGTTCTTGGACAATTCGAGTACAGTTTCATTGTCAGATATGCATTTTTTTTAGGAAAACAGTTTTATTTATTGTTGGCTGTGTTGCATCTTTGTGTGTGGGCTTTTCTCTAGTTTTGGTGAGCATGGGCCATAACTAGTGGTTTGCAGGCTTCTCACTGCAGTGTCTCCTCTTGTTGAGGGGCACAGGCTCACGGGCCTCAGTGGCTGCAGCATGTGAACTCGGCATCGTGGCTTCCAGGATCTAGAGCACAGGCTGGGCAGTTGTGGCACACAGACTCCATAGGATGTGGGATCTTCCCATCCTAGGGATCGCACATGCATCTCCAGCACTGGCAAGTGGATTCTTTACTATGGAACCACCAGGGCATATTTTAGATTCTAGTTTTCCACACATGTATCTAGTGAAAGAGGCCAGGATCAAGAGGCATGGCAGCTGGGAATCCTCAGCCACAGCTCTGGTGTGCTATCCACAGCTCTGGGGCCTTTGGTGAGCAGCTCAGCTTCCCTTGGACTGTTTCCTCCTGTCAGAAATGCCCTGCTTTTGGACTGTAGCCCACCAAGCTCCTCTGTCCCTGGGATTTCTGAGACCAGAATACTGCAGGTGGCGCCATTTCCTTCTCTGCTGCTGCTGCTGCATCGCTTCAGTTGTGCCTGACTCTGCGTGACCCCATAGACAGCAGCCTACCAGGCTCCTCTGTCCCTGGGATTCTCCAGGCAAGAACACTGGAGTGGGTTGCCATGTCCTTCTCCAGTGCATGAAAGTGAAAAGTGAAAGTGAAGTCACTCAGTGAAGTCGTGTTCGACTCTTAGTGACCCCGGGGTTGCAGCCTACCAGGCTCCCCTGTCCATGGGATTCTCCAGGCAATGGTACTGGAGCGGCTGCCATTGCCATTTCCTTCCCTACAAGATAGCGTTTTGAAGATATTTTCTCCTGGATATTGCTTTGATGAAGGCAGGGGGATCCCTTCCAGGGCTTGAGAGTGAGTTCTTGTCTGACACTGGGCAATGAGTTGTCTGAGGAGAGGAGTGCTGTCCAAGCGAGAGGCTTTATTGGGAAGGGCTGCCGGGGTGGAGGGCAGGAGGGTGAGCGAAACGGAGAGAACCACTCTGTCACGTGGCTCACAGTCTCAGGTTTTATGGTCATTGGGTTCATTTCTGGTTTGTCTCTTGCCAGGCATTCTGAATTGGGATCCTTCTTGGGGGCACAAGCATCACTCAGCCGAGATGGATTCCAGCGAAGTGGATCCTGGGAGGTTGTTAGGACCTCTAAACTGGAGCCTCCCATCTCCTGACCTCTCCAGAATTCTGGTTGGTGGTAGCTTGTTCGTTCCTTGTTCCTTCCCAGGACCTCCTGTTGTAAGATGACTCCTGCAAGTGTTTTCTTTTCTCTGTTGCCTGGCCAGGGTGGGTGGTCCGTGGTTCATTTAACTGTTTTTTTTTTTTTTTTTTGGTTCTCTCGAGTAAGGTCCTCCACAGGGTAAATGTATGAAATGATAAAAGGCAATGTTTTAAATAATTTATATTCATAATTTGGTAAGCTAGCTTTTTTTGTGTATGTTAGACCTGATCACCAGACCAAAGGTCATGTAGAACTTCTGTAGTTTTCTAAAATTTCTATAGTTTTTAAAATGGAGTTACCTTGTTGCAAAGTTTGTGTTTATGTTCATATTTTTTTAAACAGTTATTTCTTTTTAGTTGATTGATCATTGCTTTACAATATTGGTTTGATTTGTCATACATCCACATTAGGTGTACCTATGTCCTCTTGCTCTTGAATCTCCCTCCCACTTCACACCCATTCCCACCTCTCTAGGTTACTACAGAGCCCCAGTTTGAGTTCCCTGTATCATACAGCAAATTCCCATTGGTTGTCTATTTACAAATGTTGGTGTACCTGCATCCATGCTGCTCTCTCCATTCATCTCACCCTCTCCCTCTTGTTCCCCACCCTTGTCTGTAAGTCTGTTCTCCATGTCTGGATCTCCATTGCTGCTCTGTGGACAGACTCATCAGTACCATCCTTCTAGATTCCATGTTTTTCTCTCTTTGACTCCCTCCCCTTTATTAGAACAAACTCAAATGTGTTCCTTTCTATGGCTGCATTCCATACAGGCTCTGAGTGTTCCTTAGCCATGTTTTGCGGAGGGTCATGGAGCTATTCTGCTCCATTTCAGTTTGGGCTTCCAGTCTGAGTGCTCGCAGCAGAGCTGCTTCTGGGTGAGCCCTCTGAGGTCTGTGAGCGCCGGGCTGCCCGCTCTTCTCTTGTGGCCCGCAGGGGGCGCCAAACCCCCCTCTGAGCCGCGGGCGCAGGACACTTTGCCTTTAGACTCTGCTCCGTGAGCAGCTGGCGGGAGCTTTGTCTCCTCAGGACCATCAGGGCTCAGGCTTCTGGATAACAGGGCTGCATCCAGGCTGAGAGGAGCAGGGTTGCCTCAGTGCCCACCAGCAGGGAGGCGCTGCCAAAGCGAAAAATGAGGACGGAGTAGACGTTTCCTGTGTCCAGCTGAGGGCTGACTGGAGGTCCATCTCAGAGGACTCAGGGGGAAAGAGCTCCGTGTGCAAAACGGTGGGTTTTTAGTTAGATTTGCATTAGATGATCTAGAGGATGACCAGTTCTTCCATGTAGGTGGCAGTTTCCCTGTCACTGTTTCTTGAGAAGACTGTCCTTTCCTCTTCGCTCGTTCCTGGTTTGATTTTCAGGAATTGACCATGTACATGTGGGTTTGTTTCTGGGCTCCCTATTCTCTCCTGGAGACCATGTGTCTGTGTTCCTGCCAGTTCCTCACTGTGGTGGTCACTACAGCTCCGTGATGTAGTTTGAAGAGGGACAGGAAGATGCCTCCAGCTGTGTTCCTCTTTCTCAGAGTCTTTTTGGCCGTTTAAGGTCCTGTTCAACATTAGCAGTCTAATATTAGGAATATTTCTATTTCTGTGAAAAATGCCATTGAATATTATTTTGTGATTGCAGTCAGTGTATTTGTTGATGACTTTGGTTGGAATGGACCTTTTAATTCCTCATTGTTCCAGTGCATGAGTGTGGAATAACTTTCTGTGTATTTGTGTTTTCTTTGGTTTCTTTATCAGTGCTTTCTAGTTTTCTGACTACTGGTCTTTTATGTTCTTGATTAAGTTTGTTGCTAGATGTTTTATTTAAGTGGGATTTTCTTAATTTTTTTTTTCTGATTGTTATTAGTGTATAGAAATGCAAGTGATTTTTGGACTGTAAATGGTAGTATTTTATAGGATTGTAAATTGATCCGAAATGATTCAGCTTTACTGAATGTAGTCTAACAACTTTTTGTGAAGTTATGTGGAACATTTTATCTGTCAAATCTGTTTCTCCTGCAGTAGGTCATCCAGAGGACCCAAGACATGGTGGTTACTAATAGACTTCCCACAGTACTTCTTCATTCCACGTGGACTCCTTCAAGGGCAGTGAGCATCGCAGCTTCCCTTGAACTTCGTCTGGGTAAGCCTTGAACTTCGTCTGGGTAAGAAAGTTTCCTGCCTGTCTACTCTAAATGTCTTTTGTGGTATTGACATGGTTGTTTTGAAACCTAGTATACTTTCCAGTCATTTAAAATGTACAGAAAATGCCTAGCAATGGGAACAAGTGCTAGCATTTGCCACATCATCTAAAATACTCTATGTGTTTTATCCAAAATGGGTACCTTCTGCAGAACCAGCACATAATCTCCAAAATCAGGAAATCATATGGTATCTACATTATAATGTAATCCACAGCCCCACTTCCACTTTTAGCAATTGTTCAAGTGTATGAATATATCTTTTGTTTCCATCTTCATCCTTTTTTCTTTATTTAGAGTGTTACTGAGATTTTCAGTTATTTGGACAAACTTGATGGATTGAAAGCAGACATGGTGAATAAGGGTTCTGGGTGGCCTTTCCTATATGGATTTTTTTTCACTGAAGATGGTTTTAATATTTCTTCATGTTGTAACATGTATGAATCCTGCATTCTTTCTCCCCCCATAGTAATTAAAAATAAATAATATGCCACTTACCGTTTAGATATTTGTAAGCATACAGTGTTGTAGCAGACAACCTTTTCTTGTTTTGCAAACCAGTTTAATAATGTGCACCTTGTGCGTGCTTTGGAGAAACTCAGGAAACTGAGTCAGTGACTGAAATGGCCCAAGATATCACCTTAGATTCCATCTTCATCTAAAAACAAAACAGGCACTTCCTGGTGGTCCAGTGGCTGAGACTGGACACTCCCAAAGCAGGAGGCCCAGGTTTATTCCCTGATTCAAGAACTAGATCTCCCATGCCACAATGGAGAATTTGCATGCTGTAGCCAAATATCTGGCTTGCCTCAATGAAGGTTGACCTGGCGCAGCCAAATTAAAAAAGAAACAAATATTTAAAAAATACAACCAAAGGAAAGGAAGGGTATGGCTGCTGTGCAGATTTACGGATTAGCTTTCCCTATGGATAGAAAAGAAAAAAGAGTTTCAAAAGACTGTGTCTCATCCTTCTATCTGGCATATAGAGAGGATTCCTTTGAAATGAGATTTCTCTGGTAAATGTGACTCACAGAAGAGCTGTCTTGAACTTGGGTTTCAGAGATGATCATGTGTCCTCTAAAAAAATAAAAGTTAATTGGGTCCAACTAACTCTCATGCTGAGGTGGTATATTTTGTGGTAGCATTTGCTCCCCTTCACTTTGGATGTATCCCCATTTGTTTACACTGTCATCTACTGAAGACATCCTGATATTTGAAAGTGTTTAGTTATTACAAGTAGAGCTGTTGTATATAATCATGCGATACTTTTTGTCTGGATGTTTTCAAAGCTGTTTAGTAAGTGCTGGTCATGTAGTATTCAGGTCACAGGTGAGCCTTGTTTAGCTGTGGAAAAATCCAGCTATGTTTCTCTGTGGCACGTGGGATCTTCTGGGGTATGGGATCGAACTAGAGTGTCTTGCAGCCACCGGAGAAGCTGTGCCCTACCCCCTTTTTTTTGAGTTTACTGGATCTAATAGGTGTGCAGTGCTACCTCACTGTTATTTTAGTTTGTCATTTCCTAATGATATGTGATTTTGAGTCTTTTTGATAGGCTTATTTACTATCTTTATATTTCTGTAGGCCAGGTGTTTAGGTGTATACATTTTTTACAAGATGGTTCTAGATTTTTTGGTATGTTTGGAGTACAATCCTGTATCAGATATGTATTTTATAAATATATTTTCCTGTGGCTTGTGTTTAAGTTTTGTGAATAAGGTTTTTCACAGTTTAAATTTCTAATTGTTTAAAGTTGATGTTATATATGTTTTATATCCTTTTTTGGATAGACTTAGGGTGTTGTTGTTGTTACATTTTATAAGCAGAAGTGAGGTACTGTAGATACAGTTTTAAGCTAAGCTGAGGTACCATAGATACAGTTTTGCCTTTTGTCTGTTGAGAAGTTTGAGTGAGTTTGGTGTACACTGTAACATTATGTCAACATTGATTTGACTGGATATAGCTTCCAATTATTTGTCTAATTGGTTTTGGAGATATCACGGGAAGTCAGTTTTTCCAAGGGAAACTGAGGTCCATGAAACATGAACTCTCTTCGATCGGTCGGAATCACTTTCTGCTATTTCTGACAGATTTGACTTGTTTGGATATCTCATACGAGTGGAATCACAGAGCGTTTGTCTTTTTTTGGTCTCGTTTATTTCACTTAATCTAATGACCATAAGGTTTGTCCACATTGTCGCATTGTCAGAATTACTGACTCTGAAGGGCCGAATCAGATTCCATTGTGTGTATACCACAGTTTGTTTATGGAATTGGCTGCCATGGACACTTAGATTACTTCTGTTTGTTTGGCAGTGTGAATCATGCTGTTGTGAGTATGACTGAAGAAGTATCCATTTTTTCAGCCCCCTTTCCCAATCCTTTTGGGTACATAGCATGAATTGGAATCGAACTATGTATTTATTCCATGTGTTCGTTTTGGAGCCATTTCTGTAATGTCTTGCAGAGTGGCAGCACCATTTCATGTACTTTTTTGTATGGTGGAATACCGTTCAAGCTTCTGAATATACCTTGTGTTGCATATCCAGTCTCCCACCAACAGACACTTGAATGAGTTCTACCTTTGAGCTATTGTGACTGTCACTGTGAATATTTGTGTGTACCAGTTTTTGTTTGAATTATTAACAAATACATTACTATATATAAAAGAAGCCACAAGGACCTACTGTACAGTTTAGGAAACTATTAAATATCTTATGATAATGTATAATGGAAGAGAATCTCAAAAGGAATATATGAAAAGCACATAGTAAGCATGATATTTATTGTGCCAACACTATGAGTTATCATAGCACTACTCAACGTGTATTTATACATGCCACTAAAATATTCACATCTGTAAGGATATTATAAAAAATTATGTAAAAAATCAAGAATTCAAACAGAGAATAAATAAACTTCCTGTCATTGCTCATCATCATTTATACACTCATACTACCTGTAACACTCATTGTATAAGTGCTGGACTAGCAATTGACATTCTTGTAAACCAAGAGATTGTGAAGGTGTAAGGAAATATAACTTATTGAATTCCTTAATGAAGATTATAGAACTCTATGTCCATGAAGCGAATGAATTTCCATTTTATTGAGCCACATTCTTACTAGAGTGATGAGCTTCCACCCCACCCAACGTTAGTTCACAATGAAATCCTGCAGTCCTCTGGCCTCAATGTCTGCTTCCTGCTACCGAGAAAGAAAAGATGAGGAAGTCCTGACGAAACCGATGATATTTTTCTTTTTCTGATTGGTATTTTATCGCAGGGCTTGGCAAAAAGAGGGCCCAACCTGTTTTTAGAGTTCCATCCCAAGGGTTCCTCCGGCATGTTCTCTATGTTGACAAACTGCTGATTATTTTCAACAAAGGACAATGATCTGCACTTCACTATCTGTTGCTTGAGCTGGAATAGCAGGCATCCCTTGAAGTGCAGTCCTTCATGCTGAAGTAGGCATCCCTGAAGCAATAGTATAAGAGGAACACATTTATCATGTAGACATCGCATCCCATGCATTTGTAATAATTTTTCAGTTATACCCATCATCATTGGAGGAACTGACTTGTCCCAGTAATAACGAGAGTACCCAGTATAACAGTTCCTTGACTTATGAGTACTTCCTATGAATACCCTTATGAGTACTTCTTCCAATGTTGTTTCTCCTACTTTGGTCATGAACAGTAGGAGCTGATGGCAGTGGTCCTTGAAATGTATGTCGATTCCCAGGTGGCGCAGTTGATAAATAAATAATCTGCCTACCAGTGCAGGAGGTGGAAGTGATGTGGGTTTGATCCCTGGTTCAGGAAGATAACAATTCATACACATGTTTTATGTGAACAAGTCTGATACTCATGAGTTTTTTTCTTCTGTATATGGAAAAACAAATGCTGTTCAAGGACACTGAAAGAACCCTGATTTCGAAAATCAGATCTGTATTGTGAGCAATGCTTAGATATCCATGAGTCGAAGCATAGTATTATGCCTATCATCCTTGTATTTCCCTCAGTGAAATATGTTGAGGAAAACTCTTCATTCATGGTCTAGATTCACGAAGAAGCTAAACAGCATTCATCCTTTACGTTGACAACTGTGAATTTAAATCTCTTGTGAATCCTATGTGACAACCACACGTACCAACATGAGTTATTAGTATTCTATCAATATTTTTAGTCCTATTGTATGTCAACTAAAAAATCAATATATAATTGTACATGAAGTCAAGACATAAAATCAGTGCAAATACAAAATGTTCCATCCTTTGAGAAAGGGAGAAAAACATCTCTGTGCTTAGCCTATTGCATTTTTATGTATTAGATCCTTAAGTAGTTTATTCACCACACCCTATGAATGATTCACAGATCTTCAGAGAAGAAAGGATCATTTCTCTTAAACAATGAGTAGTTCAGCTCTTCTCAAAGCAAAGTCATAAGTGAGTCTAATTTTGTGTGAGACCATGAAAACTCAGTGTTTTCATTATGCTTGTGCTTATGATGGGAGGAGGTCTGAGAAGGTACTTCTGAAGGTTTATTCATACCAGTCGTTCTCATATGTATCGAGTCTTTAAAGGTCAAATCACCGAGGTGTTGCTTCTACACTTGGACTAGGCTGAGTAGCAACATTCCCTTTCTCCCTAAGTGCAGTAGATGTGTTCCCAACCTGTCTGTCTTCTGTCCTCTGGAGTATGTATTGCTTGAGCTCACCACAGCCTAGTAGATGGAAATGGTCAGGATATTCTGGAAACCCTTTTTATTTCAGTCTGTTCAGGAGGTTACCACTGCTGCAAACCTCTGGACTTTACCACGCACTTTTAACAACCTCAGATGAAGGATACAAGTCAACACTCGTGACAGCCATGGGCTTCCATGGCCTATACATGATTGTTGGCTTTGCTTTCATAATCATCCTGTTTCTTATACCAACTAAACTGTCACTGTATTTTTTTATTACCATTCTATCTTTGATGGTTTTTAGATCTATTATGGATTTCCCTATATATCTTCACTTATCGGTGAGGGTCTTATGTTAGTAGTAGTTACGACAACTGACTTCCAGTCAGTTAGCTGTGGCAGAATAGAAAAAAGAATGACCCGCTGTATATTATTAATATTATGTATCAATATATTATTCGTTTTATTGTTTGCAGTCATCCAATTCCAAGTTTCCGAAATAAACTGTCAGAAAAATCACATCCTTTTGAATGTCCGTTTGACTGAATAGGAGCACGGAAATGTTATTCCATAAAATTGTTTACAGTTTCCATTCCGTTCCTCCTGTTTGATGTAGATATCGGCCTTTGGTTCTATCACTAGCTTTGCAAGTAAAAAAAAATTAATTAGAGCTCTATGGTAATTTTACTGTTAGCAATAAGTTTAGCATAAAATGAACACAGAAGAGGTTACAGTAGACCAAATATGAAAGTCAGTTTAAAAGAAAACATAGTGTTGAATGTTTACAGTAGGAATATAGTTATGAAGTTCCTTTATTATTATTCTATCCTTTCTGTTTCTTTTGCAGGGGTGTCGATGTACAGATTCCAGTACTATGGCTGGAGTGAATAATAGTATCATTATTCTTGAGAGCAACTCTACTACGTCTTCACGCTCATGTCACTCAAGGTTTTTTAATACCTATTATGTCAGTCGTGTTTGTAGTTTGTGAAGTCACATAAGTTGCATTCATTCAAGCAATAGTATCAAACAGCTATGGCATCAATTATAGATGTGAATCAATATCGAATGTGAATCCATTTCACTGTGACAAGTTATTATTGTAGATATTCTATTCATGCCAGTAACAAAGCTGTGCAGAAATCATACAATGTTTATTAAGAAAATAAGATTTAATAATTTGTTTTATTATTCTATTTCTTTTAAACTGATTGAATGACAACAGGCTTAACTTTTCATTCACTTGTATGACTATGAGCAGTTTGACCAAGTTGAAGAAGATGACTCATTTGTAGTCTTCCTCATCAGCTCATTCCATCTACTAGCTTTAAAATCATTTAGTACAGAGCTCACCGTCTAGGTGTTCATCCAGTGTTTTGTTTGCTTATCATGCAGGATCATTTGAAAAGGAAAAGTATGTGTGTATGAGTTAGAGCTCTGATCCCAAGAGTCCATGTAGAAGCTTCCCCTGAGAAATGTATCGTTTTTGCACCAATGCTACTGAAATGTGTGAATGTGGTATACCACGCGTCCCAATAAGTGTAAACAGCTTCACATGCTACTTATTTGAAACGACCAGTACTCATGACATTCCATTCGTCTGAGGACTAAATATAGCCAACTTAGGCTGTGTTTCCCAAATAGACTTTGAAGCATTCTTCACACAGTCCTTCATCGACGCCAGTTTTCAGATCGAAGAAACCCTTGCTCCGTGAAGTTTGTGAACACATATACTCATGTTTTGTTTGAGATTTTAAAGTCATTCTTCAGTTTTGTTGGAGGAATGTTTCTGTATATGCCCCGTGGGGCTTCCCAGGTGGTTCTAGTGGTAAAGAACATGCAGAACATACCAATGCAGGAGACATAGGAGATATGGATACGATCCCTGGGGCATGAAGATCTCCTGAGGGAGAGCATGGCAACCCACTCCAGTATCCTTGCCTAGAGAATCTCATGGAGAGAGGAGCCTGGTGGGGCCTAGTCCATATGATCCCACAGAGTTGGACACAATGTAAGTTACTTAGCACAGCACATGATTCATTGTCATAGCTAATATAATGGAGATGACATAAAAAGAAGTGCCAGCAGGCGAAAGTCAGTATCCATCACTTTGGAATGTATTGTGATATTTTACATCCATATTTGTTTGACTTCATAGTTGGAGAATCAATGCGTATGAAGGCCTGATATGTATGTTGAGGGAAGGTATATTTTTATGTGGTTTGACATATGGGTCCCATTTCATTCATAGACATATACATACTCATCACTTATCATCATTTTTTTTGAAAAGACTATTGTTTTGAAAGGTTGTCATCTAACCAGGAAAGATGCTTGAATTCTTGGGCTCCTTAGAGGAAGAATTCAACACGGGGCCAGTGATGAGGCTTGATCACTCAGAGCTTTTGTGTCACAATGTTTTATTAAAGTATAAAAGAGAGAAAGCTTCTGACATAGACATCAGAAGGGGGCAGAAAGAGTGCCCCTCTACTCATTTTTAGCTGGATGTTATCTAGCTACTAGCAGACTACTCATTAGAGAAAGGAATGGCAGCAGACCCCTCACCCACAAGACATATGGAGATGATCGTGACACCAGGTGAGTCATCCTGGGCCATAAAACGATTGATATGAGCAAATAGATAGCTTCAATCACATAGATCAGGAGAACCATGTATGAGTAAAGCATATTGGTTTGTCAAGTCAGTTCTGAACCTTTAGGCAGAACCTACTTGAAGATAGAGTCTAGGGTAAATACATAGTACATTCACATAGCTTAAGGCAAACCTTTCCATAAGAAAAATGCCTTGGTCAGCTCAAAGTATGAGAAAAGTGAAGTTCAGGTGGAACCAGGTGTCATTATAGCAATACAGAATTGTAAGAGAAAACCTCTTTTTAAATTTGTATCGAGAAGGGGAAAAAAGAGAACAGCTTGTTTCCTCCTGCCTCGGAAGTGACAGATAACAACTGTCTGACACTTGCACCCCTTGCACCCTGTTTCCTCCCTTTGGAGACCCCTGGCCTTCCTGGCTGTTACCCTCTCAGTTTCATTCATTGAATGTTATCTGCCTTGTGAAACATTGGGCATAGAAGTATGTGTTAATTTAGGGGTATTTCATCCAATTTCATTTAAATGCATATGTGAATTAGAAAGTTTGACATGCTGTTGCTTTGTATACCGATTGGGAAATGTGAGTCTCCAAGTTAGATTTAGTTTTCCATGTTCGTTTTTCTTTTTAGGGGTACAGAGAAAAATAATATGACTGTTAAGATCAGCTTTCGTATTTTTTGCCAAATATGAATTGAGATCACATCGATCGGAGATGAGTCTGTGCATGAAAGCCCTAATAACTAATGTTAATTGACTTCACTACCATGGGATGTTTTCCTATCTATTGAGGATTTACTTCATGTATTTCGATTTTAACTTTCTCTCTTACAGCCTTGTTTGTAGATCAAAGCTATTCAATATTGAAAATGACATTTGAAATTGTCTGGTTTTCAATGGCTTGTGAGGTTATTCATGAGTGGTTTATAAAACCGAATGGATTGTACATAGCCATACTTTGTTGTCATTCTATGAATTTGAAGAATGTCTGACGAATGTCTGCAGTTATGCCTTAAAGATTCATACAACTGATGTCCAATATTTATCTCAATAGAGTTGCTTTCAATTTGTAGTTTCCTATGCGTATGTCTTTCTTTATGGATTTGGGTAGAACTTGTATTGGAACACTGAAAAATCTGTGATATCAACCATGCTGACCTTCTTTCTGGTGGTCATCATTAAGATTTTCATGCTCACTGTCACTTTGTGCAATGCTATGAATCCTAGTGGAAACAGGTGCTGTTCATCCTACTTTTGTGAAGATTGAACTCATCATAGAAAGTGCAATTTCTTGAAATATTTATGGTATAGGGTTAGGGGTAGGGGTAGGGTCAGGGTCAGGGTCAGGGTTTAGGGTTAGGGGTTAGGGTTTAGGGTCAGGGTCAGGGTTAGGGTTCAGGGTCAGGGTCAGGGTTTAGGGTTAGGGTTTAGGGTCAGGGTCAGGGTCAGGGTTTAGGGTCAGGGTCAGGGTTAGGGTTTAGGGTCAGGGTCAGGGGTTAGGGTCAGGGTCAGGGTCAGGGGTTAGGGTCAGGGTCAGGGTTTGGGGTTAGGGTCAGGGTTTGGGTCAGGGTCAGGGCTAGGGTTAGGGTCAGGGTTTAGGGTCAGGGTCAGGGTCAGGGTTATGGTTAGGGTTCGGGTTAGGGTTCAGGGTTCGAGTTTGGGGTACGCGGTTCGTGTTTGGGGTTTGAAGTTCAGGGTTTGGGGTTAGGGGTTCGTGGTTCTAGTTTGGGGTTTGGGGTTCCGATTAGGGGCTCAAGATTCAGCTTAGGGGTTTGGGATTTGGGGTTCGGGTTAGGGGTTCGCGGTTTGGGTTTGGGGTTTGAGGATCGGGTTAAGGGTTTGGGGTTTGGGGTTCGTGGTTTGGGTTTGGGGTTTGGGGATCAGGTTAGGGGTTCTCGGTTTGGGTTAGGGGCTCACAGTTCGGGTATGGGGTTTGAGGTTAGAGTTAGGGGTTTGGGGTTTGGGGTTCGCGGTTTGGGTACGAGGTTTGGGATTTGGGTTAAGGGTTTTGGGTTTGGGATTCGGGTTAGTGGTTTGGGGTTTGGGTTTGGGGTTTGGGGTTTGGGTTAGGGGTTCGCGGTTAGGGTTTGGGGTTTTGGGTTCGGATTAGGGGTTCTCGGATTGGGTTAGGGGTTCACGGTTTTGGTTAGGGGTTAGGGGTTTGGGGTTTGGAGTTTGGGATTTGGGTCAGGGGTTTGTGGTTTGGGGTTCCTGTTATGGGTTTGGGGTTTGGGTTCAGGGTTGGGGGTTGGGGGTTTTGGGTTCAGTTTATGGGTTCGCGGTTCGGGTTAGGGATTAGGGGTTTGGGATTTGGGTTTGGGGTTCGGGGATTGGGGTTGGGGGTTCTGATTAGGGGTTCAGTATGTGAGGTTTGTGGTTCAGGGGTCGAGATTTGAGGTTTGGGGTTTGGGGTTTGGGGGTTTGGGTTCATGATTTGGGGTTGGTGTGAGGTGCAGTTTAGAGTTTCGCTGTTCGGGTTAGGAGTTAGGGGTGGGCGGTTCGGGGTTTGGCTTAGGGGTTTGGGGTGTGCGGTTTGGGGTTTGAGGTTTGGGGTTCTGGTTGGGGGTTTGGGGTTCGGGTTAGGGGTTTGGAGTTTGGGTTTGGGGGTTTGGGTTTGGGGTTGTAGGGTTCAGTTTCGGTGTTCGCGGTTGGGCTTTGGGGTTCGGGTTAGGGGTTTGTGATTCGGGTTAGGGGTTTGAGGTTGGGTTCGGGGTGTGGGGTGTGGGGTACAGGTTAGGGGTTTGGGTTCAGGGTTTAGGGTTCAGTTTAGGGGTTTGCGGTTCCGGTAAGGGATTAGGGGTGTGCGGTTTGGGTTTGGGGTTCGGGTTAGCGGTTTGGGGTTCCGGATTTGGGGTTCGGGGTTCGAGTTATGGATTTGGGGCTTGGGCTACGTGGTTCAGGGTTTGCGGTTTGGAGTATGGGGGTCGAGGTTTGGGTTTGGAGTTTGGGGCTTGGGTTAGGGGTTCGGGTTCTGGTTAGGGTAAGGGGTTCACGGTTCGGGTTAGGGGTTTGGGGTTTGGAGTTTGGGGATTGGGTTAGGGGTTTTGAGTTCGGGTTAGGGGTTTGGGGTTCCCGGTTCAGGGTTTGGGGTTTGCAGTTGGGATAGGGGTTCGGATTCAGGGTATGGGGTTTGGGGTTCGGGTTCCATGTTTGGGGTATGTGGTTCGGGGTTTGGGGTACGTGGTTCGTTGTTTGGGGTTCTGGTTAGGGTTTTGCAGTTTGGACTTTGGGGTATGGGTTAGGAGTTTGGGGTCTGGGGTTTAGGTTTTGGGGTTTCGATTCAGTTTAGGGGTTTGTGGTTTGGGTTTGGCGTTGGGGTTTGGGGTTTGGGGCTCGAGGTTCGGGATTCATGGATTGGGGTTCGGTTTAGGGGTTCGCTGTTCAGGTTAGGGGTTAGTGATTGGGGTTGGTGTTTTAGGTTAGGGTTCGCAGTTCAGGTTATGGGTTAGGGGTTTGGTGCTTGGTTTTCGGGTTTGGATTAGGGGTTCAGGTAGGGGTTTGGGTTAGGGGATCCTGATTCAGGTTGGGAGTTCGGTCCTTGGGGTTCGAGATTTGGATTCGGTATATGGGCTGGGTACACGGTTTGGTGTTCGGGTTAGGGGTTTGGGGTTCAGAGTTTGGGGTTTCTGGTTCTGATTATGGGCTTGGGGTTTGGGGTATGGGGTTCGGTTTGGGGTTAGAGGTTCGCGGTTTGGGGTTTCGGTTTAGAGATTGGAGTTTGGGTTTGGGATTAAGGGGTCGGTGTTTGGGCTCGGGGTTGGGTTAGGGTTCAGGTTCACGGTTTGGAGACTGGAGCTCGGGATTCGGTTTCCGGGTTCGGGATATAGGGTTTTGAGGTCAGGGTCGAGTTCGTGGTTTGGAGTCGTGGTTAAGGGCTAGTGAGTGCCACAAAGCCAAGGGATCCAGCAGTACGAGCTCTGTCAGAGGGAAGGGAAGGGCAACTGCAGGGCTTCTACAACTGTAGCTTGGCCTCCCAGACTCAGCGCCGCATGGAGAGCACCAGGCTCCCAGGGCCCCTGGCTTGGGTCTGCAGCCCCACACACCCGGAGGATGACTCCGTGGGCGCCCAGCAGGTGCCTGACAGAAAAGGGTTCCCTAGCGCTCTCCTCCCACACAGAGACATGTGCAGGTGGTTGGGGCCTGCCTCTGCGTGTCTGGGCTCCCTCACACAGCCCCAGCACAGGGGAAGCAGCCCCTGAGCCAAGACCTGCAGGAAGTGCGGGGCGCCCCCGCCTGGAAGCCCAGTGCACAGCACGGGGGCAAGCGAGCCTCCTCGGGGGAAGAGGAGGCAGCCCAGCCGCAAGCGGCTGCAAGCACTGCTTGAGCGGAGCCGAGTGCACCTCCAGTATGGCAGAGCTCCAGCTCTGCTCAGAGGCCCGATCTGGCAGAGTTCCTGGGGCGAGGCTGCTCTGGGCTGGGCGAGCCTTGCCCAGACTTGCCTCGCTGCTAGGCTTCCTGCCCAGGAAGGAGCAGGGTGTGCAAGACTGGGAGACGCCACTGGCGCCTTTTTGGCCTCAGCTCCGCTCCTGCTTTGCCTTTGCACCTAGGCCCAGGGGTCCTTGTGGAGGGCTTATGGGCCGGTGGGTTGCACCCTGCCAAGGGCTCCAGCAGTGAGAGCTCTGTCAGAGGGAAGGGAAGGGCAACTGCAGGGCTCTTCCAGCAGTTTCTTGGCCGCCCAGGCTCATTGCCGCACGGAGAGCACCAGTCTCCCTGGGTCCCTGGCTGGTGTCAGCAGCCCCGCACACCGGAGGCTGACTCTGTGGGCGCCCGGAATATGCCTGACAGATGTAGGTTCCCTAGCTCTCTCCTCCCCAGCAGAGACGTGTGCATGTGGTTGGGGCCTGCCCCTGCGTGTCTGGGCTCCCTCACACAGCCCCAGCAGGGACAGCAGCCCCTGAGCCAAGACAAGCAGGAGGTGCGGGGCCCCCCTGCCTGGAAGCCGAGTCCAGAGCATGCGGGGAAGCGAGCTTCCTCGATGGAAGACGAGGCAGCCCAACCGTGAGTGGCTGCAAGCCCTGCTTGGGCGGAGCCGAGTGCGCCTCCAGTACAGCAGAGCTGGAGTTCTGCTCAGAGGCCCGATCTGCCAGAGTTCCTGGCGCGAGGCTGCTCTGCCCGGGGTGAGCCTTACCCAGACTTTCCTTGCTGCTAGGCTTCCTGCCCAGGAAGGAGCAGGCTGCGCGAGGCTGGGAGACGCCACTGGCGCCTTCCTGGCCTCAGCTCCGCTCCTGCCTTGCCTTTGCACCTATGCCCCAAGTGTCTTGGGGAGGGCTTAGGGGCCGGTGGGTTCCACACTGCCAAGGGCTCCAGCAGTGAGAGCTCTGTCAGAGGGAAGGGAAGGGCAACCGCAGGGCTCCTCCAGCGGTTGCTTGGCCGCCCAGGCTCAGCGCTGCACGGAGAGCACCAGGCTCCCAGGGCCCCTGGCTGGGGTCTGCAGCCCCGCACAAACAGAGGCTGACTCCGTGGGCTTCCAGCATGTGCCTGAAAGACGTAGGTTCCCTAGCACTCTCCTCCCCAGGAGAGACGTGTGCAGGTTGTTGGGGCCTGCCTCTGCGTGTCTGGGGTCCCTCACACAGCCCCAGCTCAGTGGAAGAAGCCCCTGAGGCAAGCCCTGAAGGAGGCACGGGGCGCCCCCGCCTGGAAGCCGAGTGCACAGCATGCGGGGAAGCGAGCCTCCTCGGGGGAAGATGAGGCAGCCCAGCCGGGTGTGGCTGCAAGCCCTGCTTGGGCAGAGCCGAGTGCGCCTCCAGTATGGCAGAGCTCCAGCTCTGCTCAGAGGCCCGATATGGCAGAGTTCCTGGCGTGAGGCTGCTCTGCCCTGGGCGAGTCTTGCCCAGACTTTCCTCGCTGCTAGGCTTCCTGCGAGGAAGAAGCAGGCTGCGCGAGGCTGGGAGACGCCACTGGTGCCTTTCTGGCCTCAGCTCCACTCCTGCCTTGCCTTTGCACCCAGGCCCCAGGCCTCCTTGTGGAGAGGTTAGGGGCCGGTGGGTTCCACACTGCCAAGGGCTCCAGGAGTGAGAGCTTTGTCAGAGGGAAGGGAAGGGCAACTACAGAGCTCCTTCAGCTGTTGCTTGGCTGCCCATACTCAACGCCGCACTGAGAGCCCCAGGCACCCAGGGTCCATGGCTGAGTTCTGCAGTCCCCACAACCGAAGACTCACTCTGTGGGCTCCAAGCAGGTGCCTGACAGAGGTAGGTTCCTTAGCGCTGTCCTCCCCAGCAGAGAGGTGTGCAGGTAGTTGGGGCCTGCACCTGTGTCTCTGAGCTCCTGCCCACAACCCAGCTCAGGGGAAGCACACCCTAAGCCAAAACCTGCAGGAGGCGAGGGTCGGCTCCGCCTGGAAGCCGAGTGCACAGCATGCGGGGAATCGAGCCTCCTCGGGGGAAGATGAGGCAGCACAGCCGCGTGCCGCTACAAGCCCTGGTTGGTCGGAGTCAAGTGCGCCCCCTGTAGGGAATAGCTCCAGGTCTGCTCAGAGGCCCGATCTGGCAGAGTTCCTGGTGCGAGGCTGCTCTGCCCGGGGTGAGCCTTGCCGAGACGTACCTCGCTGCTAGGGTTAGTGCCCATGAAGGAGCAGGCTGTGTGAGGCTGGTAGACCCCACGCGCGCCTTCCTTGCCTCAGCTCTGTTCATGCTTTGCCTTTGCAGGTAGGCCCCAGGCGTCCTTGGGGAGGAGTTAGGGGCCGGTGGGTTCCACACTGCCATGGGCTAGAGCAGTGAGAGCTCTGTCAGAGGGAATGGAAGGGCAACTGCAGGGCTCCTTCAGTTGTTGCTTGGCTGCCCAGACTTGTGCAGCACGGAGAGCACCATGCACCCAGGGCCCCTGGCTGGGATCTGCAGTCCCCAGACGCGGAGACTCACTCCGTGGGCGCCCAGCAGGTGCTGACAGATGTATATTCCCTAGCGCTCTCATCCCCAGCAGAGTCGTGTGCAGGCGGGTGGGGCCTGCCCCTGTGTGTCTGGGCTCCCGCCCACAGCCCCAGATCAGGGGAAGCAGCCCCTGAGGTAAGACCTGTAGGAGAAGCAGGAGGCCCCTGCCTGGAAGCGGAGTGCACAGCATGCAGGGAAGCGAGCCTCCTCGGGGGAAGATGAGGCAGCCCAACCACATGCGGCTGCAAGCCCTGTTTGGGTGGAGTCGAGTGCGCCTCCACTACTGCAGAGCTTCAGCTCTGCTCAGAGGCCTGATCTGGCAGAGTTCCTGGCACGAGGCTGCTCTGCTCTTGGCGAACCTTGCCCAGACCTGGTTCGCTGCTAATCTTAGTTCCCTGGAAGGAGCAGGCTGCGCGAGGCTCGGAGACACCACTGGCGCCTTCCTGGCCTCAGCTCCGCTCCTGCCTTGCCTTTGCACCTAGGCCCCCGGCGTCCTTGTTGAGGTTTTAGGGGCTGGTGTGTTCCACACTGCCAAGGGCTCCAGCAGTGAGAGCTGTGTTTAAGGGAAGGGAAGGGTATATTTGGAGTACAATCCTTTATCAGATATGAGGCCCACACCCTCACCCTGATCCCTCACCCCGAACCCTTACCCTCACCCACACCCTCACCCTGAACCCTCACCCTCACCCTGAACCCTCACCCTCACCCTGAACCCTTACCCTCACCCTCACCCTGAACCCTTACCCTCACCCTCACCCTGAACCCTTACCCTCACCCTCACCCTGAACCCTTACCCTCACCCTCACCCTCACCCTGAACCCTTACCCTCACCCTCACCCTGACCCTGAACCCTCACGCCTCACCCCTCACCCTAACAAGTTGGGGGGCTCTTCCCCAAACTCTAACCTTAACCCTACTGCCAGGGTCCAGCCCCGGTGGATCCAGGGTGATTCAAAGTTCGGGCGGAGCTGGCGTCTTTGGAAAAATACATATTAAATCACAGAGATAGAGAGATTAGAAATGGTTAGTGTAGTAGGAAGATTAGTGGAGAAAAGGAGGCTGAATAAGTTAGATTACGTGGAATAGCATCCATGCTCCAGATGGGAATTCAGCCAGAAAAATGGGAGCAAGAAAGAAGTGACATGGGGCAATCAGTCTTTCTGGAAACTGATCCGATTTCTCTATTTTTGGGTTTGCTTATATACCTTTTGTTACACATAGGGATGAATACAGAGTCACATGGGGGTCAGGAATCCTGACCTTTATCAAAATCAGGTGCTTCACATAAATGTATAAAAAAAGGTCTTAGGGATATTACATCATCTTCTGGCCATGAGTGAGACCTGCTGACATTTTATGATCCGTTCTTTCTGATAACCAAAAAACTTATTTTTTCCAAGTGTGTTTTTTCTCAAACCAGGCACCACCCTCCAAATAAAGCTGCATTCCTATAGGGTGAGGGTGTAGTGAGTTACAATCAAGAAAGGAATTTATTTAACCCAAGGTTAACAGGATTAATCTTAAAGGTTAATACTTATTTCTCCTATATGTTAGTTATATTCATTAGAAGGGTAGGGAACATGGAGATTTAGCAGCAAACATCAGCCCAACAAATGAAAATCCTTTCACCAATGCTCCCCTTAAGATCTATTTAGTCTTAAGATATGATAAAGTTACATTCTTACATAGCAAGGACACAGTGATTTATAACAAAGTACAGTGATCTATTACAAAACAGAAAATCCATTAGCTCAAAAAGTCTAGTATTGCTAACATCAAAAACTACTGTATTTCCTTTTCTACATTCCAAATACATTGATTAATATATTCCCAAGTGCCTAAGGATATGGAGGCCTGGCGGCAATCATTGACTCAACAAGAAGAAAAAGCCCTATGCTAATTAAGACTCTCCAAAACTCTGTGCTGTTTATGGTTAAGAGGTAGTAAACAATCATGTGGCAGGAGTATGGATAATCCTGTCACACAAGCTAGTCTGTCAGCAGAGAGGTTTGACCTGAGACATCCTTGTCCCACCCAGAGCAGGGAATTAGCAGCAATTATTGACACAACAAATGAAAAACCCTTCACCAATATAACCTACCAACCCATTATACTAATAATTTCTAACTCCCCCAAATAATTTGCCTTTAGTAAGTCTAAAACATCTCGTGCCTCTCAGATTGGGAGGCTGTAAATCACATGTGGCCTATACAGGTGGGCTAGATAACCTTCAGAGCAGTCCGTAAGCTGAAACACTCTTGTCACGCCCAAGAATTTTTATTGCCTTGGAGCTGCACGTTTACTCCTTCTCTGAGAAAAACAGTTATGGGGGAGAGCCCCCCGTAAAGTCAGAGGTGTAGGTGAGAGCATAAAACAGACTCTGGTTTTGGGGTAGATGCTAGGGAACAGGGGGTTTCCTGAGGCTTGATCACGCCTTTGCATATGCCAAGCCTCCTTCCTCATGACCTTTGCCATGGGCGGAGTTCCTCACGCTGGCCCCTGGCACCCTACCCTAATCCGACACCCTATCCACATCCTAAACCTAACCCACATCATAGTCACGCCCTCAACCCTATACTTACCCTTGAAGCACGTACCCGCCTCATCTTCGTTTTTGACACTTCCCATGCATAACAAAAGACAAGGTTGTAATGTTTCAAACATGGATCCAAGACCCATTATCCACATAAAAGGAATATACACACTGTGATCACATCATTTAAATCTCTTGCATCACCAAAATACCTCTCCACCACGTATCCAATCGCCATTGATGGATCACATCTCTCTCATACATTTTATAACTTAGCAATCAAATACGCAGCAGTAATCTGGGTAATTATATACACAAGATATATTTATACCATAAATATTTCAACACATTCCACTTTCTACAATGAGTTCAATCTTCACAAAAGTAGGATGAACAGCACCTGTTTCCACTAGGATCCATAGCATCGCACAAAGTGACAGTGAGCGTGAAAATCTTAATGATGACCACCAGAAAGAAGGTCAGCACGGTTGATATCACAGATTTTTCAGTGTTCCAATACAAGTTCTACCCAAATCCATAAAGAAAGACATACGCATAGGAAACTACACATTGAAAGCAAGTCTATTGAGATAAATATGGGACATCAATTGTATGAATCTTTAAGGCATAACTGCAGACATTCTTCAGACATTCTTCAAATTCATAGAATGACAACAAAGTATGGCTATGTACAATCCATTGGTTTTTATAAACCACTCATGAATAACTTCACAAGCCATTGAAAACCAGATGACAATTTCAAATAGCTTTGATCTACAAACAAGGCTGTAAGACAGAAAGTTAAAATCAAAATACATGAAGTAAATCCTCAATAGATAGGAAAACATCCCATGGTAGTGAAGTCAATTAACATTAGTTATTAGGGCTTTCATGCACAGACTCATCTCCGATCGATGTGATCTCAATTCATATTTGGCAAAAAATACGAAAGCTGATCTTAGCAGTCATATTATTTTTCTTTGTACCCCTAAAAAGAAAAATGAACATGAAAAACTAAATTAAACTTGGAGACTCACATTTCCCAATCGGTATACAAAGCAACAGCATGTCAAACTTTCTAATTCACATATGCATTTAAATGAAATTGGATGAAATACCCCTAAATAAACACATACTTCTATGCCCAATGTTTCACAAGGCAGAAAACACTCAATGAATGAAACTGAGAGGGTAACAGCCAGGAAGGCCAGGGGTCTCCAAAGGGAGGAAACAGGGTGCAAGTGTAAGACAGTTGTTATCTGTCACTTCCGAGGCAGGAGGAAACAAGCTGTTCTCTTTTTTCCCCTTCTCGATACAAATTTAAAAAGAGGTTTACTCTTACAATTCTGTGTTGCTATAATGACACCTGGTTCCACCTGAACTTCACTTTTCTCATACTTTGAGCTGACCAAGGCATTTTTCTTATGGAAAGGTTTGCCTTAAGCTATGTGAACGTACTATGTATTTACCCTAGACTCTATCTTCAAGTAGGTTCTGCCTAAAGGCTCAGAACTGACTTGACAAACCAATATGCTTTACTCATACATGGTTCTCCTGATCTATGTGATTGAAGCTATCTATTTGCTCATATCAATCGTTTTATGGCCCAGGATGACTCACCTGGTGCCACGGTCATCTCCATATATCTTGTGGGTGAGGGGTCTGCTGCCATTCCTTTCTCTAATGAGTAGACTGCTAGGAGCTAGATAACATCCAGCTAAAAATGAGTAGAGGGGCACTCTTTCTGCCCCCTTCTGATGTCTATGTCAGAAGCTTTCTCTCTTTTATACTTTAATAAAACGTTGCGACACAAAAGCTCTGAGTGATCAAGCCTCATCACTGGCCCCGTGTTGAATTCTTCCTCTAAGGAGCCCAAGAATTCAAGCATCTTTCATGGTTAGACAACAACCTTCCCAAACAATGGTCTTTTCAAAAAAAATGATGATAAGTGATGAGTATGCAGATGTCTACGAATGAAATGGGACCCATATGTCAAACCACATAAAAATATATCTTCCCTCAACATACATATAACACAATCAGGCCTTCATATGCATCGATTCGCCAACTATCAAGTCATATAAATATGGATGTAAAATATCACAATACATTCCAAAGTTTAAAAGTGATGGATATTGACTTTGGCCCGCTGGTGCTTCTTTTGATGTCATCTCCATTATATTAGCTATGACAATGAACCATGTGCTGTGCTAAGTCACTTACATTGTGTCCAACTCTGTGGGATCATAGGGACTAGGCCCCACCAGGCTCCTCTCTCCATGAGATTCTCTAGGCAAGGATACTGGAGTGGGTTGCCATGCTCTCCCTCAGGAGATCTTCCTGCCCCAGGGATCGAATCCATATCTCCTATGTCTCCTGCATGGGTATGTTCCACATGTTCTTTACCACTAGAACCACCTCGGAAGCCCCAAGACACATGAACATCAGTGGATTTGGGGATCCACAGGGCATATACAGAACCAT
Organism: Budorcas taxicolor; assembly: GCF_023091745.1. NCBI lineage: Eukaryota > Metazoa > Chordata > Mammalia > Artiodactyla > Bovidae > Budorcas > Budorcas taxicolor. The sequence goes on from NW_026292734.1 coordinate 465,995, forward strand.
TCCTCCAACAAAACTGAAGAATGACTTTAAAATCTCAAACAAAACATGAGTATATGTGTTCACAAACTTCACGGAGCAAGGGTTTCTTCGATCTGAAAACTGGCGTCGATGAAGGACTGTGTGAAGAATGCTTCAAAGTCTATTTGGGAAACACAGCCTAAGTTGGCTATATTTAGTCCTCAGACGAATGGAATGTCATGAGTACTGGTCGTTTCAAATAAGTAGCATGTGAAGCTGTTTACACTTATTGGGACGCGTGGTATACCACATTCACACATTTCAGTAGCATTGGTGCAAAAACGATACATTTCTCAGGGGAAGCTTCTACATGGACTCTTGGGATCAGAGCTCTAACTCATACACACATACTTTTCCTTTTCAAATGATCCTGCATGATAAGCAAACAAAACACTGGATGAACACCTAGACGGTGAGCTCTGTACTAAATGATTTTAAAGCTAGTAGATGGAATGAGCTGATGAGGAAGACTACAAATGAGTCATCTTCTTCAACTTGGTCAAACTGCTCATAGTCATACAAGTGAATGAAAAGTTAAGCCTGTTGTCATTCAATCAGTTTAAAAGAAATAGAATAATAAAACAAATTATTAAATCTTATTTTCTTAATAAACATTGTATGATTTCTGCACAGCTTTGTTACTGGCATGAATAGAATATCTACAATAATAACTTGTCACAGTGAAATGGATTCACATTCGATATTGATTCACATCTATAATTGATGCCATAGCTGTTTGATACTATTGCTTGAATGAATGCAACTTATGTGACTTCACAAACTACAAACACGACTGACATAATAGGTATTAAAAAACCTTGAGTGACATGAGCGTGAAGACGTAGTAGAGTTGCTCTCAAGAATAATGATACTATTATTCACTCCAGCCATAGTACTGGAATCTGTACATCGACACCCCTGCAAAAGAAACAGAAAGGATAGAATAATAATAAAGGAACTTCATAACTATATTCCTACTGTAAACATTCAACACTATGTTTTCTTTTAAACTGACTTTCATATTTGGTCTACTGTAACCTCTTCTGTGTTCATTTTATGCTAAACTTATTGCTAACAGTAAAATTACCATAGAGCTCTAATTAATTTTTTTTTACTTGCAAAGCTAGTGATAGAACCAAAGGCCGATATCTACATCAAACAGGAGGAACGGAATGGAAACTGTAAACAATTTTATGGAATAACATTTCCGTGCTCCTATTCAGTCAAACGGACATTCAAAAGGATGTGATTTTTCTGACAGTTTATTTCGGAAACTTGGAATTGGATGACTGCAAACAATAAAACGAATAATATATTGATACATAATATTAATAATATACAGCGGGTCATTCTTTTTTCTATTCTGCCACAGCTAACTGACTGGAAGTCAGTTGTCGTAACTACTACTAACATAAGACCCTCACCGATAAGTGAAGATATATAGGGAAATCCATAATAGATCTAAAAACCATCAAAGATAGAATGGTAATAAAAAAATACAGTGACAGTTTAGTTGGTATAAGAAACAGGATGATTATGAAAGCAAAGCCAACAATCATGTATAGGCCATGGAAGCCCATGGCTGTCACGAGTGTTGACTTGTATCCTTCATCTGAGGTTGTTAAAAGTGCGTGGTAAAGTCCAGAGGTTTGCAGCAGTGGTAACCTCCTGAACAGACTGAAATAAAAAGGGTTTCCAGAATATCCTGACCATTTCCATCTACTAGGCTGTGGTGAGCTCAAGCAATACATACTCCAGAGGACAGAAGACAGACAGGTTGGGAACACATCTACTGCACTTAGGGAGAAAGGGAATGTTGCTACTCAGCCTAGTCCAAGTGTAGAAGCAACACCTCGGTGATTTGACCTTTAAAGACTCGATACATATGAGAACGACTGGTATGAATAAACCTTCAGAAGTACCTTCTCAGACCTCCTCCCATCATAAGCACAAGCATAATGAAAACACTGAGTTTTCATGGTCTCACACAAAATTAGACTCACTTATGACTTTGCTTTGAGAAGAGCTGAACTACTCATTGTTTAAGAGAAATGATCCTTTCTTCTCTGAAGATCTGTGAATCATTCATAGGGTGTGGTGAATAAACTACTTAAGGATCTAATACATAAAAATGCAATAGGCTAAGCACAGAGATGTTTTTCTCCCTTTCTCAAAGGATGGAACATTTTGTATTTGCACTGATTTTATGTCTTGACTTCATGTACAATTATATATTGATTTTTTAGTTGACATACAATAGGACTAAAAATATTGATAGAATACTAATAACTCATGTTGGTACGTGTGGTTGTCACATAGGATTCACAAGAGATTTAAATTCACAGTTGTCAACGTAAAGGATGAATGCTGTTTAGCTTCTTCGTGAATCTAGACCATGAATGAAGAGTTTTCCTCAACATATTTCACTGAGGGAAATACAAGGATGATAGGCATAATACTATGCTTCGACTCATGGATATCTAAGCATTGCTCACAATACAGATCTGATTTTCGAAATCAGGGTTCTTTCAGTGTCCTTGAACAGCATTTGTTTTTCCATATACAGAAGAAAAAAACTCATGAGTATCAGACTTGTTCACATAAAACATGTGTATGAATTGTTATCTTCCTGAACCAGGGATCAAACCCACATCACTTCCACCTCCTGCACTGGTAGGCAGATTATTTATTTATCAACTGCGCCACCTGGGAATCGACATACATTTCAAGGACCACTGCCATCAGCTCCTACTGTTCATGACCAAAGTAGGAGAAACAACATTGGAAGAAGTACTCATAAGGGTATTCATAGGAAGTACTCATAAGTCAAGGAACTGTTATACTGGGTACTCTCGTTATTACTGGGACAAGTCAGTTCCTCCAATGATGATGGGTATAACTGAAAAATTATTACAAATGCATGGGATGCGATGTCTACATGATAAATGTGTTCCTCTTATACTATTGCTTCAGGGATGCCTACTTCAGCATGAAGGACTGCACTTCAAGGGATGCCTGCTATTCCAGCTCAAGCAACAGATAGTGAAGTGCAGATCATTGTCCTTTGTTGAAAATAATCAGCAGTTTGTCAACATAGAGAACATGCCGGAGGAACCCTTGGGATGGAACTCTAAAAACAGGTTG